>NC_133621.1:277541508-277834008 GCF_048593235.1 Sminthopsis crassicaudata | reverse complement strand
AGATAAAAGGAGCCCCTTGGGAAAGGGACAGAAGGGAGGGAAATCCTGTACATCCCAGGAAATTCTTCCAGGAAAGTCTCAGCCAAAAGATTCCAGGTTTCTAAAAAGTAATAATAATTAAACTGTTTTGACCCTGGAGATGGCAGGTTAAGGTAAGCTGGTACCATGGAAAGAGCATAACATTTGGAATCAGAGACCTAATATTGATTCCCAGCTGTATTATTTAATTAATACTGAAATAATTCTGGACAATTCACTTAACTCCTTGAGAACTCAGTTTCCCCATCTATAAAATGGGAGAGATTGGATTTCCAAATCTAAATTTATGATCCAATCAATCAATTGTCCAAAAGAGAGGTTTTCCTTTATTTTCTTCAACCTAGAATGTATTTTAAAATTTTGAGGATTGTAAACATTTCTAGGGAAAGATCACCAAAAGAATCAGTTCAGTTAGAAATCCTTTATGTTTTATCTTTCTTGTGTGGAAAAATGAAAGCTATCTGGGTCTTCCCTGCACATTGTTAAGTATCAGTTTCTTTGTCTGTAACTTGGAGATAAATAATAGCACCTACCTCCCAGAGTTATTGTGAGGATCAGATAAGATAAAGTTCTTAGTGGCATATAGAAAGTGATATATAAATGGTAACTATTAGTAATTGAAATGGGGCTGAGGGCTTTTTACATGTTCTGTAAAGACCTAGATTCAAGCCTAAGTTTCTGAAATGTCCAAGATAAATCCTAGAGAGTACCATGAGTAAGAGTTATATAGGAGAAGTGTCCTGAGATCAAACCCATTTTATCCAAATTCAGACCTAACTTCTGGTCCATCGATTAAACTGATCACTAAAATTTAATAAATATTCTTTTAAAAAAATAACTCAATAGTTTGTTATTTTGTTGTTTTTTTTTTTTTCAAAAGAGAAAGTCTGAAATAAATTTTTGGCACAAGAAATTTTTTTTAAAATTTTTATGTTTATTTTTACACCTCCTTCATTAACAAATACATGCCTTTGCCTTTATACAGATAACCATTCCATATAAGAGTAAAAAAACACACACAAAAGCAATTCACCAAAACTAACCCATACATCTACCAAATCTGACAATACATGTAATATTCCATATTTACAGCCTCCCACTTCTGCAAAAAAGAAAGGGAGCCTCATAGCTGATCTTTTTTCTTTGGGGCAAACTTGTTCTTATTCATTACACAGTATTCAGCTTTGTTTAACTATTGTTGTTGTTCTTATTTCTTGGAAGGAAATTTGTTGATCATTTGGATCAGGAATTCTCCTCCCTCTAAGTTGTGCTCATTTCCAAAACATTTCATCCTTATGCACCAATCAACTTCCCAAATGAAGCTTAAAGAACCAGGTTAGGTTACTTCTCAGCTTTCTTCCTGGGTATTTTCTAGGGAAACCAGAGAAATAGAATATACTTCTGGGTATTTAACAGTACAAAATAGTGCCAGTAACTCAAAAATTCATGTCCCTGGTCTCTGAACAAACAGAGGCTCCCAAGACATACAAGAGTATGTCACTTAGATAGCCTTAACAGTCTGGAGTCAAGAAGTTCTGAGTTGAAATCTAACCTCAGGTACTTACTATCTGTATGACTTTGGGCAAGTGACTTAACTTCTGCCTCAGTTTCCTCAACTGTAAAGCCCTATCTGCTAAAGTTATTGTGAGGATCAAATAAGACAATATTTGTAAAATGCTTAGCACAGTGTCCTGGCACATAGTAGGTACTATATAAAAATTAGCTGTTTATTATTGCTTGTTTGTTCTACAGATCAAAGGAGATATTTGTAAAGTGTTTGGCACATAGTAGGTGTTATATAAATATCTGCTATTATTAGAATTGTTGTAAGAATCAAATGAGATGATATTTGTAAAGTGCTTAGCGCAGTGTCCTAATACATAGTAGGTGCTATATTAATATTAGCTATTATTTTCACTATATTATTAGAGTTGTTGTAAGGATCAAATGAGATAATATTTGTAAAGTGCTTAGCACAGTGCCTGGCACATAGTAAGTACTATCTAAATAAATACTTATTCCTTTTCTTTCCCATTTCTCTCAGTCTCATTGTCCTAGATCTATAAAATGGGAATTTTTAACACTGGAATCATAAGGTTGTTTCAAGGATGGAGTGAGAGAAGGTATGAAAAGAGGGTTTTGCCAACTTTAAAGCATTATGTAAATACTAGTTGTTATTTAGATTTGGGATTTAGGTCATCAACTTGAAACATGTCGAGCTTTTTATTGTTAATTAGTGCTCGCCTCACTGGGTGAACTTTGCCAAGAGGAGCAGGGTGTTTTAACAAGGAGTCATGAAAGAAAATAAGGAGGGAGACTCAGAAAATACTATCATCGGCATGTGATTTGCAGCTGGGTGGGGGGTTTCCCACAACAGAGCCTGTTTCAGGGACAAAGGAGCCTATGTGCTTCCTCAAATATCAACTGTTTGCTTGGGGTACAGGGAGCCAGCTTGGGCCAGAGGGCCAGCTGCTTCAAGTCAGGATGGGGGCAACTTGCAAACTATAGCCCCATTTGTTCCCAACTCCAAATGACGACTGTCTGACCACGGTTTCTGACAGTTGTATTCCAAAGCACTTTTCTTTCCATATTTCAAAAGGTCAGTGTGTTTACTGGTGTCCAAAAAGGAAACTCTCGTGTGTGTGTGTGTGTGTGTGTGTGTGTGTGTGTGTGTGTTGGAGAGAGAAAGAGAAGAGAAAGAGAAAAAGAAAAAAATATGGTGTGGTAGAAAAACCTCTGAACTGAGAGTATGAGTAGAGTCGATCAATTCATTGATTGACAAGTATTAATTAAGTGCCTAACATGTGCAGGTCCTCTGAGGATAAAAATCATTCATTCAATCCATCAAGTCTTTCTTAAATACCTACTATGTGCCAGGCACTGCACTAAGTCTCTGAGAACACAAATCAGTCATTCAATCCATCAAGTCTCTCTTAAATACTTAGTATGTACCAGGCACTACACTAAATCTCTAAGGACACAAATCAATCATTCAAATTAATCTAGCATTTCTTAAACACCTACTCCCAAAAGTACCTATAGTACCTGGGGATAGAAATCGAAGAATGAAATATTTCCTGCCCTCAGGGAGATTATATTCTGTCAAGAAAAATAACATAGTAAACAAGGACAAAAATACACCAAAGGTAAAGAAGAAATGTAGTAATAGAGAGATTACTTCAAAGGTAGGAAGAGCTGGAATCAAATTTTGCCTTTGATGCCTATGGGCAAATCTCTTAACATCTCATGTTCTAGGCAGCTCTCTAAGGCTGCCAGTTGCATAGAAGTTGCTGATCCGTGTGGGCTGAGGGACTCCTCTTTCAGGAATTCCCTAAAGCAATGAAATCACAGATAAAGAAATTCCCTATTAAAAATAATTTCATGAATGAAAGGGAACATTAGAAGTTGAAGTGATCAGAACAGACTTCATGTAAGAAAAAGTGCATCTTTCTTTGATAATAGCTTTTAGATAATCCAATAATTCTTAAATTCTCTCCTTTTCCATTGAAATAATGTTGCAATTTCTTCTATTTTTCCTTTTTTTTATTATTATTATTTCTTGAAGTCTCATTAGCTTTCACTTGCCTGGTTCTAATTTTTAAGGAATTATTATCTTTAGTGAGTTTTACTACCTCTTTTTCCATCTGAACCATTCTGTTTTATTAAGAAATCCTTTCCTTCAGCGAATTTTTGTGCTTCTTTTATCATAGGTCAATACAGTTTTTTAAGGTGCTTTTTTTGTCAGTATTTTTTGTGTTTCCTTTATCAAGCTATTAAATTCTCTTCATAATTTTCTTGCATCACTCATTTTTTCCCCAATTTCCCTCTATTATTCTTATCTCTTTCTTTAACTTTTTTTAAGGAATTCTTGTTGGGTTTGTATTCAATAAGGATTTTTTGAGGCTTTGTAGTTGTTTTTACATTTTAATGTCTTTTTTGAATTTGATCTTCCCTCCTACCAGTAGCTTTTCTTTGTCGTTTTTGTTGTTGTTTGCTCATTTTTCTAGTCTATTTTTTTTACTTTGAACTTTATGTTAAAGTTGTACTCTGCTTATTGGCAGTGGAGAGACACTCTCCTAAGCTTCAGGATGTGTGTGTGTGTGTGTGTGTGTGTGTGTGTGTGTGTGTGTGTGCACTCCTATTTTCAGAGATATTTCTGGAGGTCTACAAGTTTTTAATGCTTCACAGGTAGTGTTATCACACTGTTCTCCTGATCTATAGTCTGCTTTACCCAAGAAGAGCCTGTATAAACCCTGCAGTTCCATGCACTTGTACTTCTCTTCAATCTAGAATTATAATCCAGAAGTATTTGTAGGCAATAGAGTTGTCAATCAGCACCCGTTCTGACCAATATCAGCAAAAGATCCCCTATCATCTCTTTTTGACCAAATTTCTGACCCCCTTACCAACTCTGGGTTAAAAGTTCCCAAATCTACTGTTTTTCCTAACTCCAAGGAGCATTACTGCTACTGTTGCTACTACTCAGGACCAGAGCTCACTGTAGTATCCAGACCATTTTTGCTGACCTCCTAAATTGTCTTAGTCTGGAAAAATATCTTTTTTTCTGACCCTCCATTAAAATTGCTGCTCCAAAATTTGATTTGAGGCATTATTTTTAAGCTGTTTAGAGGAGAAAGTTGGAAGAATTCAACTGGGTTGCTATGTGTACTCTGCCATCTTGGCTCCACACCAGATTTTGGATTTCCTTGCAATGCTCTTGGCCTTTGAAACTATCCTCTTTCTAGCTAATGCCTCCTTTTTGGAATTGGCCCACCTGCCCATGCAAAAAGAAAAGAGTCTGGGTCTCTCCTCCCAGAAAACAAGGTTTTCATTGCCAAGAGGACAAAGTGTCTAGACCATAAAAGGAAAATAAAAAAGGCAAATGAAAAGTCTAAAACTTCTGTTATGTCAGGTACTGTGAATTACCAGCAGACTGTGTAGGAAAGGGCTTGGCCTGGGCTTCTAACCCTTTACCCTCCGGACAAGTGAAACTTGAGTAAAGATGTTCAGTGGGACCTGAGAAGGTCCCTATGGAGAGGAGGTTTTGAGCATTTGATGTTTTTGTAAAGATTTCTGCCAGAAAGAGACCAACACCTGCTCCTGGATTCTAGTTTTGAAGTTTTAATTTTCCATTTTCCAAGCTGAGATATCCAATCATAATGCCGATATAGATTTCACTTTCAATAAAATCAGTGGTGAGGAAAACTCAAATTAAAACAGAGACCTGGAAATCAAGCTGTCTTTATCTATTAAAATGAATAAAAGCAATTCCTTCTCCATCTATCCCTCCTTGTGTGAAAAGATCTAGAATTTGGAATTCAATTTCATATAAAAAATAATTAAAATATAAAATAAATATTATACATAAATATAATATAAGAATACACTATAAATTTGCTATAATGTATTCATATATAAAATGAATATAAAATAAAACATAAAAGGAAGGATGATAGATATAATATTCATTAGCTAGAAGGCTTTCTAATAGCTACCAGGATATTTCCACTATGAATCAAAAATGGTATATTTGGTCCACATTTTAATCAAGGGAGAAAAGATAGGCAGAAGATTTTAAATGTCAACAAGCATTTTTTTAGTGCCTACTGTTTGCCAGATTCTGTTAAGTATTGAATATTCATCTCATAAGCAAGATAGGTATTAATACAGATTTTACAGATGAAGAATTGAGATTCAATTATATTTGACCAAGGTCATGGGATTAATAACAATTGAGTTGGGTCTAGAACTCAGATTTTCTGAATCCTGGTTCAGATATCTTTTCTTCTGCCCATTTTGTCATCTCTTTCACATTTCTCTGGGATTTTCCATAGTAATACATGCCTGAGAGATTCCCTGCCCTTGAGGAGCCTCTATTTCAATATGTCTAATAGTTAGGGAGAGGTGCTAATCCCTAAGAGAATTTCAAAAGGCTTCATAAAGGGGATAGATTTTGAATTAAGTTTTAAAAACAACAGCAATTAGGGATTAGAAATGGGAGCACTTTTTAAACTCTGGAGAACAGATTGTACAAAAGCATGGATGTGCTGAGTTTGAAATGTCTATGGAACTTAAAGGCCAAAATGTTCAATAACTAGTTCATGATGCAAGATTAGAGCTTAGGGAGGAGAATAGGACTGGATGTATAGATAGGAGAATGCTCTGCATAATAATTAAACTGTCAGGTTTACTATAAATCCTACAAGTAAAGGTGTCACTTAGTATCCTTTGAGTTTATTGGTTACACCCTTTGTAGAAGAATCATGGGAAATCTGGATTACAGAGAAAGCAATCTACATGAGGGAAGGGAATATACAATATAGGGAAGACACAATACTGATGAAATCAAGGATTCATCAAACCTCTAGACAAAAAAGAAGAAAGAATGAGTTAAAGAACACTAGAATCTTAGGACTAACTAGCAAAAGGCTCAGAAGTCTTTGTTTATTCATTTATTTTGCATTTAAATTTTTAAACCTTTTTTTCTCTATTATCTGTAAATGATAAATTTTAACATTTGTTCCACATTATCTCCCTTCCTCAATTTGATATAAATTATCCATGTGCAATCATGCAAAACATTCCCGTATTAGCCATGCTGCAAAAGAAAGCACAGACCAAATAACAAAAGAAACTGATAATAATGATAATGATATTAGTAAGGATAAATATGCATTGATCTGCCCTCAGACTCTATTAGTTTTTTCTCTGAAAGTAGATAGCAGTTTTTTCATCATCAGTCCTTTGGAATTATCTTGGTTATTTGTATTACTGAGAATATCTGAATCACTCACAATTGATCATCATACAATATTACTGTAACTGTGTATACAGTTCTGGTTCTGCTCATTTCAATCTGCATCAGCTCATGTTAGTTTTCCTAGGTTTTTCTGAAAGCATCCTGCTTATCATTTCTTACAGCACCATAGTATTCCATTACAATCATAAACTACAACTTATTTAGCTATTCCCCAACTGATGGATATCTCTTTAATTTCCTTTTGCCACCACAAAAAAGATGCCTATAAATATTTTTGTACAAGCAGATTCTTTTCTCATTTTATTTTTTTAACCTTTTTGGGTTGCAGACCTACCAGTAGTATTACTGGATCAAAGGGTATGCACAATTTTATAGCCTTTTGGGCACAGTTCCAAATTGCTCTCTAGAATGATTGGATCAATTCACAACCAGAACTGGCAATACTATTAAATTTCATCTAGTCTTGCCCCTTGCTTTTTGCTTATAAGAAAACTTGAGTTCCAGAGAAGGACTCTGAGAATAAAGCATAAAGCACTGAATTTTGAGATGGAGAGATCTGAATTCATATTCTGCCTCAGACTTTCATTAGTTTTATCAAGCTGGGTAAGTCACTTACCTCTCTCTGGATCTTACTTTTCTCATCTGTAAAATGGGAGAAGTGGGTTCAATGACTTCTCTTCCCTCTCTAATTCTGCCCTAAACCAAGTTTCCTGATTCCTAACTGAAGCCACTACATTCTCCTCTTGATCCAAAGCCTAACCTTGAGGAGGTTATTTGCTTTTTCTGTGTCTCATTCTCCTCCTCTGTAGAGAGATTTAGGCTAGATGACCTTTAGGAACTCCATGCTCCTGTTTCTGTCCCCTTTTCTCAGGTACTCTCTTATGTCTTTTACTTCTCTGGCTATAGGTTTCTCTCACTAGAGTCTCTTGAACAGATGTTGCTGTGTCTAATGTAGTTAGAGCAGAATAGGATGTGACTGAAAGGTTGGGTTGGTCTCATTTGTCACACCTTGTTGCAGTGGCTGTGGGGGCCGTGGGACCAGTAGTTCTGGGTCCTCCATGCCATTTACTGCTTTTTAATAAAGCAGCTAGTTAATCTCTGTTAATTTTTAATCCCAAAGTCTAGATATAGTTCTGTCTCTCTCTCCTGTAGCTGGTTCTATGTGTGGAACAGGTGGGCAGCTCCCTACCAAAAATGCTGAAATTCCTGCTTTGCCCACCAACCCACTAACCCACAGAATAGATGGCCTTCCATCTCCATGTTTCAATCTTTTGGATTAATTAATAATAATTCACATTAAAGTTGTGTTTGAGGATTGCACTCAGTCAATCTGCAAGCCTTAGCCTTTCATGTGTCAAGCACCAGGCTGGACTCTAAAGACATTGAGACAGAAAAATAATAAAAATAAACTTAAAAAAGAAATTGAGCAGGATCTCAGGAAAAAAACCCTGGAAAAACTTACATGATTTTATCAAATTGAAATATATTATCTGCAAAGTAACAGTAATATTTTATGATGATCAGCTGTGAATGATTGTTATTCTTAACAATACAATGATTTAAGACAACTCTGAAGGACTTATGATGAAAAATCCTATCTATCCCAACTCATGATGATGTCTGAATACATAGTGAAATATATATATAAAGACATTGAGACAAAAATGAAGCAGTATCTTCCCTCAAGGGGTTTTTAGGGCTTCTCTTAAATGCATTCTTAGCACAAATACATAGTATAATGCAATTCTTGCAATTTCCATTTTTCTTAGACTCATGAAAACTAAATGGCTCACCTAGTCAGTCAAAAAATATTTATCAAATCTTTTCTGTATTCCAGGCATTGTGCCAAGTGCTTGGAATACAAATAAGGAGAAAATATACTCCCTGCTTTCTAGGAGCTCACACCCTAATTTAGGGGGACACAACAAACAAACATGTATAAACAAAATATATACAGGATAAATTCAAGATGATCCACAGTGACCAGAGCACTGGAGTGATTTGTTATTTCCTTCTGCAATAGATTAAGGCAAAAATAAATTAAGTGACTGACCCAGGGTCTCACTATTGATTCACTGAAATCTGTCCAATGACCTCAGATCAAAAACCCCTGCAACTGACCTAAGAGATCAGTTAATGGCTTATTTTTTTTAAGTTGACTATTTTTCCTTTACTATAAGAGCATACATTAATGGAGGTGGCCAGAGATGACAAAAATTAAAAAAAAAAGTTTAGAATTCTCTTGTATAAGACACTCCCAGGCCGGCATAGACAATGTCCTTGGAATTCTCACAGGTTCTACAGAAGGAAGCAAATGGTCTGTGCTTTGCTGGTATAAAAGTTTAGTCCTGGTGAGAGGAGAGATTTCCCCATCTCAATTCCCCCTAACCCCCTCCAGGGAAGGACCTAATTTCCGGTGAGAGGTGAAGATGGATAGCAGGAGAAAATAATCAAAAGTCTGTTAGGAGTGAGCAGCAGGGGTTCTACTATCCACAGAGGCTTTAGACTGACTGTGAGAATGGAAATTCATTGGGGAGGAAGGAGAAGGGAAAGCGAGAAAGGAGCATACTTGTCCATGTGGGCTACCTGGGGCACTTGAACAAGTTAGAAAACATCCCTGGGTCTCAGTTTCCCCAACTGTAAAATTATGATCCTATGATCCTTGAGCTCTCATTAATCCTTACAATGAGAAAATTTCTTGAGCAAAGTAAATAATTTTCTCTATTCTTGAATTTGTTGTTGTTACAGTTATTCCTATGACTTTTGACATTTCTAGAAATAATAACATAGCAAAAAGTAGTTCAAAGAATAGCTTTAGTGCTTCCTCCCTGACAGGCTCTGGCCTCCTGGATGTTCCATAAACAAGACATTCCATTTCTCAAGCTCTGGGCATTCATGGCTGCCCTCCCCACGTTTCCCTGAAACACTTTCCCTCCTTTGTTCTGGCTACTGATCCCCTCCCCACCCATTCCTTTACATCTCAACTAAAATCACACCTTCTACAGGAAGCTTTCCCCAATCATCCATTTTAATTCTAGTTTCTCTCAATTTTTTCCTGCCTTTCTGCCTATATATGTGTGTGTGTGTATACACACACACACACACACACACACACACACACACACACACATATATATATATATATATATATATATATATATATATATATATATATACACACACATATACCAAACATATATATATATATATATGTATGTATATATGTGTGGGTATATAGACTCACATATATTAAATATCTATAGGCATGTATATACACATACAGATATGTATATGTGTGTACATGTGTGTATACAAAGACATATAAATGCATTACCTATCTATATATATGTATGTGTAGTTGCATGTTTTCTCCCTCATTTAATTTAAGTTCTTTGAGGTCAGGGACTGTCTTTTGCATCTTTTAGCATCTTCAGTATTTAGCTGAACAGCACCAGATACATAGTAGGTATGTAATAAATATTTGGTGATAGATTAACAGAGTTAGAAAGAACTTCAGAGCTCATCTAAAGACCAACTCCCTCATTTTATAAACAAAGAAACTGAGATCTAGGGAAGTTAAAGAAAGAACTTGGTCAAAGTCACAGAGCTAATTAGTGCAGAGCTTGTTAAACTTTTTTTCACTTGCACTTTTTTCTCTTTTCTTGCACTATGTTACTTCAAGTATATTCAATAGGTATACAATCAAATATTTACTGATAATAATTTCCCTCTCATTCAGGTATGAGATTCCATATGGGGTCACAATCCAGTTTAAAAAGCTGGAAGTTAATGCAGAGAACTCCCAATAAGATACAACTACCTGTTAGTGTAGACACCCACCTTATCTGCCATGTAAAATTTTAGCCTTATCCCCAGGGATACTGAAGTCACACAACCAGTATGTTTCAGATATAGAACTTGAACTTAGGCCTTCTTGACACCTTGGGCTGCTCTCCATTAGGTAACCCCATCCCTTTTCCCACTGATAAAGAGGGGAATGAACCAGAAAGGGTTATCCCAATCCCTGAGAGGTTCTATTCTAACTTCTCTAAAGTTTTCAAGGGCAGTGTCACATCTCATCTCTGAGTAAGCTTGAACTATCTTAGCTAAAGACTGGCCCAAATTTCCATGAAAGACTTCAACAAAAAGAAATCATCTCCCAGGACAAACATCTCTAACCTTTTTCAGATGAAAAATTCATCAATTTCATTTCCCAAAAATGAAATAAGAACACAGATTGGGATGAGAGGGAGTGGTGGAAACTAGGGAGGGAATAATGGGAAGATTTTTGCTGACAGTGAAAACTTGAGTTGGAAGAAGAGAAAAAAGAAGTCCAAGACCGAGCCAGCTCCCACCCCTTTCCTGGCTTCTCAGAACACCAAGAGAAGAACATGGCAAAAGTAGCTCAATGGAAGAACTCACAGATCTATGGGAAACCTTGGAGCGTCTTGTGAACTAGAAATAAAAGTTGGAGAAGCAAACACTAATTTTAGTCCTATCATTTTATAGATAAGAAAAATGAGTCCTATATAGTCAAATTGACTTATTCAAACTCATCAGTCTTTCAGATGAGATTTCAAGAGATTTCCTTCACTAGGGATGTTCCTTTGACCTAGTTAGAAAGAATAACATAGCAACAAAAGTATTTTAGATGCATAATGTTATGGATTTCAAAGGTTCTCCAGTCCATTTGTTTTAATTCTACAGACAAGGAAACTGAGGCCTCAAGGAGCTTCTGTGATTTGCCCAGGTCATATCATCAGAGGTGAAATTTTACTCATCCCACAATACCATTTGGTTTCTATTTTCCTTTTATCTTCTCCCACAAATAATTAATTCACCAGCAAATTTAATTTTAATGGGCAATCTTAGCCTACAAAAAAAGATGGCTAAGAAAGTGGCTTTCCCAGGATTGCATAGATGCAAGTGTGAAGTATCTGAGGATAGATTTGAACTCAAGTCCTTCTGACTCCAGGGCCAGTCACCTAGTTGCTCTCTCTCACTTAAATCTAGTTCAGTTGCATGTCAGGGCAGCACCTCCCTGATATCATGATCATCTTCAGGAACGAAAAACATACAAAAGCAATAAAAGAAAAGATGAGGAATTGATTTTTCATTCTTTCAATGGAGTACATATATTTGTTATTTTCAATGTTTTGGCTGGTTTTGTTCAATTAATTTTTTTAAATTTGTTACAAGAGGCAGCTAGGTAGGGCAGAATAGAATACAGACCCTGAGTTCAAATCCAACCAAATAACTGTATGATCCTGGGCCACTTAACTTGTTTGCCTCAGTTTCTTCATCTGTAAAATGAACTGGAGAAGGAAATGTCAAACTACTCTAGTAGCTTTGCCAAGAAAACTCCAATGGGGTAATGAAGAGTCAGACATGACTGAAAAAATGACTAAGCAACAATAAAGGAAGACTCCCTATCGGGCTGGATCATATTTGGAAATGACTGTTTTATAAAAAACAGAACATGATCAATAAAACTTTCATTGTTCTAATTGGCCACTATGAGTAAAAAGTCAAACAGAAAACCAGCATTACCATACCAGCAACTGGCTTTATTCTATGCAGACACTGTGAAGTAGGAAAAGCTTGGTTCCATGTTTTCCCCTCCCATAGCTCAGAATTGCCTTTTCCTGTGGTGCCCATCTCAGCCATCCACAACATTCCTCATTTTCCTCATATTTTTTTCCCTTCCCAAGAACCTCTGACCTGATTACTTCAGACAACAGGCCACCTATTTGTTATATAGTTCCAAGACTTGACAACACATTGATTCTGAACAAAATTGAAACGAGTGGCCCAATGGAACAGAAACCAAAATCCAACAATGTGTTGCAAGTCAAAAAAAAAAAGCAATTTACAAGTAAGGACACTAAAAACTAGAACAAAATACCATGCATCAGGGGAATAAAAAAAATTAGTTGTTGCAATCATGTTAGGTGATAAAAAATGAAAATTAAAAATTCACAATATCAAGAGATTTTATTTATATAAACTAAATTACATTTAAAGGAAGCATAGGCAGTGAACCAATTATCAATGGGAAGCATACATGCACCAACTGAAATAGCATCTAAATTAGCAAAGGAAAAATAATTGCACTGACAAAAGACAGAAAGATATTTTGATTCTGCCTCAAGACAGCTGGGTACATAATTCATCACTGTGCAAATATTTATGGATAGAATTATGTTTCATCAAATCTCTTTCCTCTCTCCCTTTCTCAGGATTGGCCTGTCGCTCAAAGCTGCTCTAATCAGCAGCTTGGGGCCTTCAAGCTTATTGGTTGACTATAAACCCTCAGCAAAATCTCCATGATTCCATGGGATGATTAAGGGAAGATAATTTCTCACTCTTGCACATAGATTAGCAATGATTCCAACCAGCTTCACTAGTCAGAGTTATTGTAAAGTGATAGGTCTCTGTGAAAGGAGTGATGGTCTTTATGCTGGATGTGTTTTGATGATAACTAATATTTATAAAGCACTTTTTACATGACAACAATGTGACACTTATTATGTACCAGGCATTGTTCTATATGTTCTATAATAATTAACTCATTTGATCCTCACAACAATTCTTGAAAGTTGGTGCCCTTATTATCTCATTTTACAGATAGGGAACTGAGGCAACCAAGTGTCTCAACTTGGCCCAGAGTGACACACTGGCATAGCATGCCCGTAGTAACATAGCTGGCTCTAAGTATGACACTTTATCCATTATGCCAAGCTGACTGTTCCAAAAAACGGGTTGTGCTTTTTCTTTGTTACAAAGGAAGTTTCCCTATAAGGGGTGTGGAAAGGACATATCTGGAAATAACTGTAACTGGAAATAAAAGTAAACCAAAAGAAATTTTTATTAATTGAACTTGTTACTATGAGTAAAAGAACAAATGAAAGAAAAAAGAACAGCAACACTTTTGGAAATGGAAGTGAATCTTCCAGTTGATCAATGATGGACAGAAATAACTACACCCAGAGAAGGAACACTGGGAAGTGAATGTAAATTGTTAGCACTACTGTCTGTCTACCCAGGTTACTTATACCTTCGGAAGCTAATAATTAATGTGCAACAAGAAAATGGTATTTACACACATATATTGTATCTAGGTTATATTGTAACACATGTAAAATGTATGGGATTACCTGGCATCGGGGGGAGGGAGTGGAGGGAGGGAGGGGATAATTTGGAAAAATGAATAAAAAAAAAAAAAAAAAAAGGAAATGGAAGTGAATCAAAGACTGAATCCAACCCCTTTATTTTACTAGAAGCTTAGACCAAGGAAGACTTAACTCGCCCGAGATCAACCAGATAAGGATGAAAGGTAGATTTTCAACCCCTGACCTTCAGAGAAATGGTTTTTATTGCATAGAATAAAATGAGCGATATTCTAAATCTATTCTATTGAAATACAGATCATGTGTGTTTATAATATATATGTTATATATAATATAATTATAATTATATATTATTATATAATATATATATGCAGCTTTTACTCAGATACTCCTGACTCCAAAGCTGGTGCTCTATCCCTTGGGCCACCTTGATGTCCCTCAAAATCCATTAAAAAAAATGTTCTAACAAGATTAAGAACTCCTGGACTCAATGGCCAGGTTGGTTTCAGCCTTCTCTTAGGAGCCAGTGCCAAGAAAGCAACAGTACTTTCCCATTTTGAATGAGATCATGGCCTGCACATCCTGTCAAATTCTCCATGATACTGCCAAGTTCTTCGTCACTCAAGGTCCCTTTCCAAGCATTCTATCTACAATTATCCACCTTTGCCCCTGCTGTGAGTGTCCCCTTCTTGCTGGAACAGGAACTAGCTCATTCATGGGAAACAAACCTCTTCCTGTGTCAGCATTTGAGTCCTTTGATCTCCAGCCTGGAAAGGACAGAATAAAATTACCTGTGATACAAAGGAGGTGACATCTGAGATGGGTAAGTAAATAAAAAGAGATCTTCTCGCTGTGTGGGAATAATTCAAGTCAATAGGTACATTGCAAGAACTGATGGGTGTGATAGCTGAGCCCCTATCAGTGGTCTTTGAAACATCGTAGAGAAAGAAGGAGAAGGCTAGCACATGGAAAACAAACAAACAAACAAACAAACAAAGGATATACTTTTCTAATTTTTTAAAAGGAGAGGGTAGAGTTTGCCATGACTTTTGATTCTTAGCAAAATCCCACTGGAGGAACTGTGAACATCTAGGAAGGAAAATAAGATTCAGAATCAAAGAATCCCACCCTGGGCACCCTGTTGAGTGTCTTTCTGCACCTCAGTTTCCAAATCTTTAAAATGCTGTCTTTGCTGCCCACCTAACAGGGTTGTTGTGAGGATCAAATGTGATGATTTCTGTAAAGCTATTTATGATGTTACATACATATTAGATATTATCAAGAAATGGGACAAGCCAAGCTAACTCAACTCCCTTTTGGTCAGTATCCTTAGAGTGATAGCTCAGGAGAATGTGGAAGGCACAATTTACCTAGATTTCTGCAATGCTATTTGACAGCTTATATGGGTTACATCCATAATATTCTTTAATAAGACATAGCATGTCTTACTCTCATTTTTATGGATGGAGAAGCTGTGCAGCAACTTTAGAGATAGGATTTGGGCCAAATTCTTCCTATTTCTGAATCTGGCACTCCTAAGAAATTATATTATCTTGAAGCATTCATAAATAACTCAATAATATCCTTGTGTTACGAGTAAACGTTTATTGTTTATATATCTAGAGGTAGAAGGAAGTTTAGAGACCAATTTACTCATTTGTCTGTTTCATATTGTAAGAATGGTGAGATATGGGTTAGGTTATACTACGAATAAGCAGATTCAGAACTGGTTGAATGTTGGTTGAAAGGAAAGTTCATTAACGGACACCTTCAGGCCCTGTATTATCTAATGTTTTGTTGTTGTTTTATTTATAATTTGGATGAAAGCACAGATGGATACACATTAAATCTGCTTATGAAGCAAAGCTCAGAGGGACAGTAAGCATACTAAATGGTAGTCAAAATGCCAAAAAAAAAAAAAAAAAAAAAAAAAATCTTGAGAGGCTAGAATGTTGGGCCAAATATAAATAGAGGAAATTCAAGAGGGATAAATATGGGTTCCTAAGTTTGGATTTTAAAATAACCTTCACAAGAAGAAGAATGGAAGTAAAGGTGTGACTAGATCAGAGTTCATTAGCAAAAGATCTAAGGATTTTAGTAGAGTCAATCTCAATACATCAGTAGCATTAATGAGAGACAAAAGAGATGACATGATTTTAGATTTCATTAAAAGAATGGTAGTATCCTCAATAGATAATCAAACCAGACTAAGAACATTATACTCAGATTTATGGATACCACCATTTAGGAAGGACATTGATTAAATGGCAGAGCATCCCAAAAAGAGTGTGTTACTCTTTATTACCTGCCCAAAAGAGAGTGTTTTCACTACCACCTGCTATCTTGCTTCATGTACTCCAGAATACCTCTGTACATCCCTAAAAATGCAGTCCATCTGAGCTGATTTTTATGCTTCTTTGTAGAATTATACTTTACAACAATACCAGCAATAGACATATTTCTTAATTTACTTTTCTACATAGTGAGGGGGTATCTTTTCAATAGCAGCTCAGGTGGCAGAATCAATTATTAGAGTTTGGTATTAATTATCTGATTCTCTTGGTAATTTTTTGACCAAGGGCTCGGTTTATAATAGCTAAAAGAATAGCACAAAAGAATGTCTTTTTCCTTGAATTGTTTATTAAACCTTTGGATCTTTTGCTTATTTCCATTACAGACTAATAAATCTCCCACACACCAAGCTACTTTTTCTCTTTATTACCCCAGCCCCCATTTCCATTTGTGATGGACTTACAGAATTCTAAAGTCATCTACAAAACAAAAATGAAGAAGAAAAAAAAAATAAAGCAATTACCGCATGTCAATTACATTGGGTAATAATATCAGCACCGTACTTACTGCGTTTCTGATCATTTTTCTTCATTACTCTAATGGTAGCAGTTCTCCTCATTATCCAACACATTTCTCTTCATTATCTCTCTGTGGTGATGGCGGTGATGATGAGCTCTATTTACAAGTTTAATTCTGTGAGCTACCTGCAAATGCATGATGGAATATGTGAAAAACAGAGACCACACTGGGCAAGGGGTTAAGCTAAGATTCCTGTTGATAAAAGTAGGTTGGAAAAATTCCTTTTTGTTGTTGATGCTGAAGAAAATAGATAATCAGAGACCTGCCCTCTGTGATTATCTGTTTTGTACTGAACACAATAAATAATAGCTAGCATTTTTGTAGCATTTGGAGGTTTGCAAAACACTTTTTATGAGTTATCGCATTTGACCCTCACAGCAATCCTATGAGGATGGGGTGATTATTACCCCTATTTTACATTTAGGGAAACTAAGGCAAATAGAGATTTAAGACTTGACTAAGGTCACATGACAGTAAGTACTTCAGGGAGAATATTAATTTAGATTTTCCTAACTCCAAATTCAACACTTCTCTCCCTGACTTTCTGGACTTCTCCAATATAAGATGTCTCAGTGAATTTCTCATCCTAGAAGTTTTATCCATTTTTGTTCCCCCACCTCCCCTTGGTGAGTTTCTACCTGAATTTCCATTTTTAAAAATGTTCACACTAGTTATATTCACTTATTTATTCCCTTTCTAGCTCTATCCCTGACTCTTCAGACTTTTCCATTACATCCCCATATAATATCTTTCCCTATCTCTCCCTCTCCCCACTTTCAACTCACTTTTATACATATTGTCTTCTTCTTAAAGGTCAAGAATCATGCTGTTGCCTTTTTTTCATTTATATTTCCAATGCTTAGCATAGTGCCTGATATAGAGTAAGCACTTAATTACTTCTTGTTTATTATCCACAGTGCCACTTAGATATCTCCATACTTGAGTAGTACATCAAGATTAGATTGAATCAGAATTATAGAATGTTAGCCTTAGAGATCAACTAGTTGTGTCTCATTTTCAGAAGATTGAGATTTAGACCAGGAAGGAATACTAGATAGAGATTACCTCATCTAATATTTTTATATCAGGGATAAGGAAATTGAGAGTGGAAGAATTAAAGTTACTTGTCTGCCCAAAGTTACAAAATTGGAAAAATGGTAGAACCATTTGACTTATTGCTTCATCTACTATCTCAATATATTATCATTAGAGTTTGCAGGTAAACAGATTGATAGAAATGGGTCCATTGTTTGCATTGGCTTAAGAAAAACATTATTGATAAGTTTCATTTTCATATTCTTATAATTTCTGTAAATAATCCTCCCTCTATCCTGCCTCCATGCACTCTTGTAAAACCATCCTCTACAGTGATCTTCTCCATAATGCAACATTCTACCCTATTGATCTCCCACCTCTCTTCTGGGAGCAAAAGAATTTCTTCTTTGTCTTTTCTCCATAACAAATTGGTTTCTCAGTTATTCAGAATTCAATTCCTTTTAAGGGATCTAATAAAAATTGTGTTGTTCAATCATTTCCCTTGAGTCCAACTCTTTAGGACCCCATTGGGGGTTTATTTTTGGCAAAAATCCTAGCATGGTTTGCCATTGACTTCTCCAGATCATTTGACAGATGAGGAAACTGAGACATATAGGGTTAAGTGACTTTCCAGGGTCGTACAAGTAGTGTCTGAAGTCAAATTTGAACTCAGATTTTCCTGAATTTAGATCTAGAATTCTACCCACTATGGCATCTATCTGCCCTAACAATAGTCTGCATTTATATAATGCTTTAAGATTTAAAAGTATTTTATACATGTTATCTCACTTCGTTATTACCACAACTCTAGGAGATATTCCCACTTATAGATATGAAAGCAATCATATAATCAATAAGTGTCTGAGGCTGGACTGAATTCATGTCTTCCTGACTCTAAGTCCAGTGTTCCATCTGCTGTACCACCTAATTACCTCCAAAATTAATAATAGTAACAATGGCTATCAAGAACTATTATTATTTCTTTTAAAATATTGAGACATATTAAACAAGATATTTTTTGTTTATAATTATAATAACAATGTGTGCTGTTCTTGTTCTGTCTATCTCTGTGAATATTGGTCCATCCAAATCTTCCCATATTCTCTGAATTCTTGAATTCTGCTTCTTTGGGGGGGGGGGGGAAGTCCCTTATTTCATCTTTACCAGAAATGGGAGACCAATGATAAGCTTATCTAAGCACTCTAAAGTTTCAACTAATGAATAGTAAGCAAAGCTCTCATTGGATGACAGGATACACAGCTGACTGAGCAATTCACTTGTCTTGGTGACAACCTCTTGTGATTAACAATCTGATGATGATACTCCCTCTCAAATAATTTTTTTTCAAATTCATTCAATAAAATACATAGAATACAGGAAACCCTATATTTTGAAATACTTATAAAAATATTTTTAAAAACAAATTTTCAAACCCTAAGTTAAAGTCCCTTCCATTACTAAACCTTATGATAATCCTTTTTTTAAAAAAATAGCTTTTTATTTTCAAAATATATACCAAGAAAGTTTTTAACATTAACTCTTGCAAAAACATGTGTCCCAAATTTTTCTCCTTCCCTTCTCCCCACTTCCTCCCTTAGATAGCATATAAACCAAAATATGTTCAACATGTGCAATTTTTATAGTCCCCTTTTGATGTTGTTATTTGTTCTTCATTCCAGTAGAGGACCATGACCTAAGGATGCTATGGTTTGCAAGTGAATTGGATTTAAGTGAGGCAGGGCTGTGCAAAATCATGAACCCCACTCTCTCCTCTGGAGCTACTTAGGTCCAGTGCAAAGACATAGATCAGGATACCTGGAGAAAGCCCAGATGCAATGGGAGACCTTGTTTTTTTTAACTTAAATCTTTGATACATCTCAATTTTTCTGAGGCAATCACCTTTCAATGATTAAGGCTAGGCAAGAAATGAGGCAAAAGATGACTTTTTTATCTAGTCTCTTTTTAAAACAAAATGAAATTTTCTATTGACACGTAAAGAAACTTAGCTAGCTCCAAACCCACTTTCCAAGATGCTGAATCGGACTTTGTTTCATGACAAAGTTCATGAATAAATTGAATAAGGATTTAGGATATAGTTGAAAGGGGATGAAACTGGAATTTCAGGCTCTAACTTTATCTAATCCACCACCTAAAAATATTGTGGGTAAATCATGAAGTCTTGATGGGTCTCAGTTTCCTTACATGCAACATGAAAAGGGGGTTGACTAAATAGTCTCTAACTATAAAAGTCTAAGGGTTGGGAAAGTAGAGCTAGAATGGGGACTGAAGATTGCCCCTGTCTTCAAGCCTGCTAAAATGAGCAGAAGAGAAAGGCAGGAGGAGACCTGCTTGTGGGTGCAGCACAGGGGAGGTTTTTAACTGGCACAGTGCCAGGGGGCTGATTATAAGATAGAAACCTTTCATTGTAATTGTTTAATTGCTGCTTAACTAGCTTTCTCACCAAAGAGAAAGCCCTCCCACCCATCCCATTGAGCTCTCAGCAAGACAGGGCCAAGAAAGGTGTCCAAATGAATTGCAGAAGTTACCAAGCAAGGGATTAGGGGAAGGGAAGTCACATAAATTAACAGATAAGGGCATGTCAGTCCTATGAAAACAGATCTCCAAACAGGACACTTCTAGCCAGCCTGACACATTTGGAGGAAATAACTTTTAATTTAAGCAGCATTTCATTTTATTTTTTCATGTGAAGATTGTTGGACTGTATAAAATGGGTCAAAAAGGTAAAGTTTTAGCCTAGCAGATTTTTATGTGATGGTCAAACGGAGTACAATATTAAAACAGCAGGAAAGTACGCATGTTTCACACAGGGGAAAGATGTTAGAGGAATATGGAAGTATATTAATTCTCCATGGGTCCTCTCAGATTCAGCAATTCTAGCAGAAATGAAACACTCTTCTTGAAATGAGCCCAGACTTCTAACCAGTACAATGGCACCATCTGCTCCAAAGGAAATGGCATGGGAGGTGGCAAAGAGAGGAAGCCAATAAACTGGTCAAGATTGTTTTCCTTCCTGACTCCCATTTTCCTTAGGAAAATGGACAGGCGATCCTTCATGGACCAGGACAGGGGTTCTGCCTTCTGCTAGACAACTATTCATTAGAATTGCATCATTCCAGTGTGCCTTTGAACCTTTGCCTGCTACCCTGGAGGATAAACTGCACTATTTGTGGTTAGAGAGAATGGTGACAACTTCACTTCAACCACAGAAATCTGATGAAAGACCTAGCATCAAGAGAGAGCCCAATGGGATCATCCTACCTATAAGAAAGAAGGCATATTGGTACAGTGCAAAGAATCAGAAGACCTAAACTCAAATCTTGCTTCTCTAACATTTACTGACTGTGTAACCTTGGATAAAACATTTAATCTTTCTAGGTTTTGATGTCCTCATCTATAAAAGGAGGCAGTAGAGCAAATGGCATCAGAGATCCTTCTTGCTCCACCTTCATCGGGGATGCCTATATTTTTATAAAACATAATGTGACAACTATTTCACCATATCTGGTTTCCCTTGTAATTCTCTCCATTTTACCTTATGCAGTTAAAATATTATTCTTAAAATAAAAACTTAATTCTTCAAAAGAATCCATAGGCTTATTTAGACTGTCAAAAAAGAGGTAAGACCCACAAAAAGGTTGAGAAACCCTGGTCTAGCTCTGTTGTTCTATCAATAACCTGTTCTTAGTGCTTATTGTGCATATGCCCAAGCAAACACAATATCATGCAATTTCAAGTGGGAAGAAAGCACCCTGCAGGGTTGCAAATCACCTTCATTCATTGAACAGTCATTTATTAAGGGACTGCTTAGAATAGTTGATGGAGAGCTTGACATGGGGCTGCAACCAGGAGGCTGAGGCTGGTAGATCTCTTGATCAGAAGTTCAAAGAAGTAGGAGGACTAAATTGATGGGGTATCCACACTGAGTCTGGCACCAATATGGTGAACCATGGAGAGTGGGGATCATATTTCTTGGTGCCTAAGAAGGGGTAGACCATCGGAAGTTAGAAATGAAGTTCATTCAAATTCAATGTCAATTAGTCATCTGATGAGAAGTCTCTACATTTCTTACTGTATCTTGGATGAGATAAGGGAAGGTAGTAAAGAAGGAAGGAAGGAAGGAAGGAAGGAAGGAAGGAAGGAAGGAAGGAAGGAAGGAAGGAAGGAAGGAAGGAAGGAAGGAAGGAAGGAAGGAAGGAAGGAAGGAAGGAAGGAAGGAAGGAAGGAAGGAAGGAAGGAAGGAAGGAAGGAAGGAAGGAAGGAAAGAAGGAAGGAAGGAAGGAAGGAAGGAAGGAAGGAAGGAAGGAAGGGAAGGGAAGGGAAGGAAGGAGGGAGGAAGGGAGAGTGGGAGGAAGGGAGAGAGGGAATGAAGGAAGGAGGGAGGGAGGAAGAAAGAGAGGAAGGAAGAAAAGAGAGAAGAAGGAAAGGAGGGAAAAAGGGAGGGAGGGAGGGAGGAAGACTAGAATGCATTGGAATTAAAATCAGCATTGAAATGCTAATATGAATTAGAAGAAAGAGTTTTCCTGGAAATTAGTATGGCAGAAATTAGATATGGACACACACCTAATACCATATACCAAGATAAGATCAAAATGGGTCCATGATTTAGTCATAAAGAATGAGATCATAAATAGATTAGAGGAACAGAGGATAGTCTATTTATGACCAAATTTATTTATGGACCAAAGGAGAACTAGAGATCATTATTGATCACAAAATAGAAGATTTTGATTACATCAAATTAAAAAGCTTTTGTACAAACAAAACTAATGCAAACAAGATTAGAAGGGAAGTATTGGGGAAATATTCTTTATGTTGAAGATATCCACTTCAATCTGATTGAAGTGGATATCTTCAACATAAAGAAGATCTAATTCACTTCCAATTGATCAATGATGGACAGAAACAGCTACACCCAGGGAAAGAACACTGGGAAAGGAGTGTAAAATGTTTGCACTATTGTCTTTCTACCCAGGTCACTTAAACCTTCAGAATCCAATTCTTACCGTGCAGCAAGAAATTTGGTTTTACACACATCTATTGTATCTAGGATATACTGTAACACATTTATTATATATAGGATTGCCTGTCATCTAGGGGAGGGACTAGAGGAAGGGAGGGGAAAATTTGGAAAAGTGAATACAAGGGATAATGCTGTAAAAAAAAATTACCCATGCATATGTACTGTCAAAAAAATTATAATTATAAAATTAATAAATTATTTTTTAAAAAAGAACACCAAAAAAAAGAAGAAGAAGAAGAAGGAGTTTTCACTAGGACTTCTAAGTCTCCATAATTTCACATATTCAAACCACAAAGGAGAAAAGGGTGAAGAAAGGGGCAGAGGCACTGAGCACACAGTGATATAAAGACAAAAACAAGAACATTCTTTACTCTCAAGAAGCACACATCCTCAAATAGTGGTTTTCACAGAATGTCAGAGGAAATCTGGTATCCTCTGATCTTGTTGGCTATGTAACCATGATCAAATAATTTAATTTTGCAGAGAACTTCATTTTCTCATCTATAAAATGGGGATAGAATTTTACCCAGTCAAATTAAGTCATTGTTTCAGTGAAATGAGAAAACACTGATCCATGAGCTTATCCTTCCTGTTCCTACCTTCTTGCCTTTGTTTGTGCCCCCAAGCCTAGAATATATTCTTCCCAATTCCATCTACCAAAATCCTTCCTTTCCTTCTGGCCAAGGTGGGATGCCTACTTTTTTATGACCCATATCTTCTTGTCTACAAATTTAGTGATCTGTCCACTAGCCGCATTGTTCCTTCTTGCCAGATTCATTGTGGTAATTTTGTTGGTAGTGGTCATGATATTTTCTTTAATCGTGCTTTGGACTATGTGTGCTCTGAATTATCTCCTTACCAGGAGTCTGTGAGTTTGGAGCAAATATCAAGTCCCTCCAGTTCCAGATCAGTGGTCTTTCTCTCGCATAATGCTTTCTCCCACTACTGGAAATTAAAATCCACATGAATCAAGGTAAGGTCCAAAATGTAGGTAGGAGCAAGAATGTGGAATGCCTTGAATACCAGGCTAAGGAGCTTTTTATATCTGGGATATGAACTCTTGCAACCTAATTTTTCAACAAACATAAGCAAAGCTTTTGAGATTTTTGACAGTCTGAGGGATCTCCTGGTGTGGGACACAGATGTTCAAACCCTTTATGACTTAGTAGAAAAGTTTCCTGAGACACCCAGGTGTTTGGTGACTTGTCCAAACTCACATGTCTATTAAATGCCAGAGGCATAATTTGAATCCAAGTCTTTCTGACTTTAGGTCTGTTCTCTAAGCCACACTGTCTCCCAAATAAAATGCAGGGGGAAACTCTCGAACAGTCAATGTTTACATCATACTTTAAAGTTTTCAAAGCATTATTCATATAGCACTTGAAGGTTTGCAAAGAGCTTTTATCTCATATGATTCTCACAGTAGTCCTGTGACATAGATGGTAATATATACCTATTTCCCAGATGAAGAAACTGAAACTCAGAGAGATGCCATTAACCATCTAAAATGTGTTTTGAGTTCAGCCCTTCTGGACTCCAAAGTCTAGTGCTCTAACCAAAAACTGCCTTTTGCCAGGAGCTATTGTTGTCTGGAATTTCTGCATCTGACATTCTTCTTTTTATTTTTTGGAGAGGGGAAGGAAATGATTTATTTTATTAATGATGCCAGCAAGTTATTAATAAAAAGGTAGTCATTTGTCCATCTCTTTTAAACCAAAGACAATCATGGATAAACATATCATCAAATATTTCTAACTATGGGACTTATGAGGGGAAACAATGTAAGAGGAAAAGGAGATAGATGCATGGTGCTTTGACAAAAATCAAAGGGGGAAATCCCCTTTGATAAAATGAATCTTACAGATAATTTTCTCTGGAAACATCTTCTCCAGATCAGTTCTTTTTCAGGTCAAGGCACTTGTAAAAATTTCTTATAAAACTGGCTTTAATTTTGCCAATAACTCAGTAAGATAATGACTTGGTTCAAATTTTATATCTTAGAAAATAAATTTAGGAATCACCAGGGAATTCACAATTTTAGGTTTGCCAATTTTCATGTTGATAATACTGTCACTATATCAACAGAAATCAGAAACCAATTTTATAAGATATATTCTAATACAAAAATAAATTCCTTTAAGCCAGATTTAACAGTTATGCACAAAAGGTTCTGGGGTGGATATATAAATATATTCAGTTGTTATGATTCTTACAAGGTACTAAGACAATGAAATTGATAGAGACCATAATTATCTAATTTAGCATGGTTCAGTGTGATTGATCTGATCCTACAAGGAGATGTTATGGTCCAGAACTTGAAACAAGGTACTGAGTGGAATTGAAGAGACAATGGTTAAATCTAATTTAGCATTGATTTAATCCTACAACAAATAATGGTTTCGTAGTGATGTAATGATTGCAGTATACTCAGTGTATAGCATATAAGCAAGAAGCTCTCAGGGCCAGACCCACAAGCCCACTCTTGGAAGCAGAGACAGATTAATTCCATTTTCAACCTTTGTGTGGCTGGAGGCTTTGGATTCAGAGGGAGCTAGAGGCAGAAGCTGGAAGAGACAAAGGACTAGTGGCAAGAGCTCTCGGAACCAAGGAGAGAGATAGGCCTCTAAGAAAACTAACTGGGCTATTTTGTCTTTTGTTTTTGTTTTTGTTTTTTTAATTAATTTTATAATTATAACATTTTTGATGGTATATATGCAGGTAATTTTTTGCAACATTATCCCTTGTACTCCCTTCTGTTCTGAATTTTTCCCCTCCTTCCCTCCATCCCCTCCCCTAGATGGCAGGCATTCCCAAACATATTAAATATGTTATAGTATATCCTAGATACAACATATATGTGCAGAACCGAATTTTGTTGTTGCTGTTGTTGTTGCAAAGGAAGAATTGTATTCAGAAGGTAAAAATAATGTGGGAAGAAAAACAAAAAAAATGCTAACAGTTTACACTCTTTTCCCAGTGTTCCTTCTCTGGGTGTAGCTGATTCTGTCCATCATTGATCATTTGGAATTGGATTAGCTCTTCTTTATGTTGAAGATATCCACTTCCATCAGAGTATATCTTCATACAGTATTGTTGTCCTAGTTCTGCTCGTTTCACTCAGCATCAGTTCATGCAAGTCTCTCCAAGCCTCTCTGTATTCATTCTGCTGGTCATTTCTTATAGAACAATAATATTCCATAACATTAATATACCATAATTTACCCAATCATTCTCCAATTGATGGACATCCATTCATTTTCCAGTTTCTAGCTATAACAAAAAGAGCTGTCACAAACATTTTGGCACACACAGGTCCCTTTCCGCTCTTTAGTATTTCCTTGGGATATAAGTCCAGTAGTAGCACTGCTCGGTCAAAGGGTATGCACAGTTTGATAACTTTTTAGGCATAGTTCCAAATTGCTCTCCAGAATGGCTGGATTCTTTCACAACTCCACCAACAATGCATCAGTGTCCCAGTTTTCCCACATCCCCTCCAACATTCATCATTATTTGTTCCTGTCATCTTAGCCAATCTGACAGGTGTGTAGTGGTATCTCAGAGTTGTCTTAATTTGCATTTCTCTGATTAGTAGTGATTTGGAACACTCTTTTATATGAGTGGAAATAGTTTCAATTTCATTATCTGAGAATTGTCTGTTCATATCCTTTGACCATTTATCAATTGGAGAATGGCTTGATTTCTTATAAATTAAAGTCAGTTCTCTATATATTTTGGAGATGAGGCCTTTATCAGAACCTTTAACTGTAAAAATATTTTCCCAATTTGTTACTTCCCTTCTAATCTTGTTTACATTAGTTTTTTTTGTGCAAAAGCTTTTTAATTTAATGTAATCAAAATTTTCTATTTTGTGATCAATAATGGTCTCTAGTTCTCCTTTGGCCACAAATTCCTTCCTCCTCCACAAGTCTGAGAGGTAAACTATCCTATGTTCCTCTAATTTATTTATGATCTCATTCTTTATGCCTAAATCTTGGACCCATTTTGATCTTATCTTAGTATGTGGTGTTAAATGTGGGTCCATGCCTACTAACTGGGCTATTTTGAAGGAGACAATAAAGGATCTGTACTTTTAGCTCCTGGCTGCATTTGGGGTGATTATTGAACTGAACTAAAACTAAGGCTGCTCCCAGAAGCCCCCCAAGAAACCTGCTCCCAGTAACTAACTTTAAGTCACCCCATTTCAAAACTGCATTTGAACATTCTGGAAGGAAGGAAGGAAGGAAGGAAGGAAGGAAGGAAGGAAGGAAGGAAGGAAGGAAGGAAGGAAGGAAGGAAGGAAGGAAGGAAGGAAGGAAGGAAGGAAGGAAGGAAGGAAGGAAGGAAGGAAGGAAGGAAGGAAGGAAGATTAAAATGTTTTAGAATTAGAATCAGATGAGAAAACTGAGGCAAACTAGGTGAAGTGCCTGGAATAGCATACAGTATTCTCCATCTCCCACAACCTCTGCTTTCCTAACATGATACAAGGGAATGAGCTCTGGCCTCAGATTCAGAGGACACCTCCTCTGAACTCCTCTAACCCTTAGTTTCTTTATCTGCAAACTGAACAGTTGGGTTAGATTGATGTCTATTGTCTCTTCCAACTGTGCTCCCATGATCCTAAATTGCTTCACCTCTCTGGTTTGAATGTGGTTATTTATAAAATAAAGTTGATTGATTAAATAAGAATTATTAGATGGAGTCTGAAGCCCTTTGGAACTGTGAATCTATGAACAAAACAATCATCATAGTTGACTTAGACTTGCTTCCTGTGTTTTCCCACTAAGCTGTGTCACTGACCTACAGAGATAACCCACATAATGCCCTTACTCAATTTGACCAGCTTTAAACTCCCAAGGGATACTCCATAAAACAGAATAGGAGGGGGCATACACAGCAAAATCGAAATGTATCACTCAGAGGCAGAACGCAGAGATAACTGGGGCAAAAGTTCAGTCAGAGGGTGGAAAATCTTTGTAGCAATCCCTAGAAGCTTTGCCAGTTGGCCAAGCATGGGAGTAGGAGGACCTGGCTCTTCCTTAGCATTATCAAACATTGGTGGAGTACCTACTGTTCATACAGTGGAATCAATGCCAAAGAATTAGGGTAGGACTCTAGAGTACTGTCCTCACAGAAGAGAGGATGAGGGGTATAGTTAGTCAGTAGATGCTCATCTATTTATTATTTACTAAGAATCAATCATTGGGAATAAAAAAGAAATACAATAAATACATAAACAAACCATGAATGAATGAACAGCCAATAAATGGCCAATCTCTGCCTTCAAGTAATTTACATTTTTTTCTTTTTCTTTTTAAAATATATGCATAGTTTTCAACATTCACTCTTGAAAAACCCAAACTTTTTCTCCCTCTCTTCTACATACTCCCTCCTTTAGACAAGTAATTGAATATATGTTAAACACATGCAATTCTTCTAACATTTCCACAATTATGTTACACAAGAAAAATCAGATCAAAAGGGAAAAATGAAAAAGAAAACAAAATTCCAGCAAACAACAAAAAGGTGAACATGCTATATTGTGATCCACATTCAGTCCCCACAGTCCTTCTGCAGGATGTAGATGGCTCCCTCATCACAAGACCATTGGAAATGGCCTGAATCACCTCATCACATAATCTTGTTGTTGCTGTGTACAATGTACTCTTGGTTCTGCTCATTTCACTCAGCATCAGTTCATGTAGGTCTCTCCAGGCCTTTCTGAAATCATCCTGTTGGTCATTTCTTAAAGAATAATAATATTCCATAACATTCATATACCATAATTCAGCCATTCTCCGATTGATGGGCAACCATTCAGTTTCCAATTTCTGGCCACTACAAAGAGTTGCCACAAACATTCTTGCACATACGGGTCCCTTTCCTTCCTTTAAGATCTCTTTGGGATATAAGCCCAGTAGAAACACTTCTGGATCAAAGGGTATGCACTATTTGATAGCCCTTTTGGCATAGTTCCATATTGCTCTCCAGAATGGCTGGATCAGAAGAATTTACATTCTACGGAAGGAAATAACCTGCAACAACTTTACCTAGTTATGAATTATAGCTATACCTATAGAAAAATATGGAAAGTATTATCCATCCTTCATTCTAGAAGAAGACAAGAAAACCATAAGGGTGATATCTTGACTTGCATGTGAATTGGATTTAAGTGAGACAGAACTGTGCAAAGTGTACAGCCTCAATCGCTCCTCTGGTTATTGACAAAAAGTGGCAAGACAAAAGTCAAGACAATGGACAGTGTGCCTTGATCTTTCCAAATTATGGTTTGTAATCTGGGAAGATGGAAAAAAGGTGGAGAAGGAGGAAGGTCCTAGCATCTGGAGAAATCTTCTTCAGAAAAATACATATAGTTGGAATCCAGGGTAGCTGAAATTTCTTTGGCATAGGGAACTCCCAGATGAAAAAGTTCCCTTTGCTAATGTAAGTTGGTATATTTTTTGTACTTCATAATCTTAGGTATATGATTTAACTTAAAGGTTAAGTGATTTGCCCAAAAGTCACACAGCCAATCCAAAGTAAGATGGAAATCTAGGTCTTCTTGGATCTGAGACCAGTCTTCTAAGTCATATGCCATCTCTTTTTGTAAATGAGTCTACAATGCTGTCCCTTCCTTAATTGCAATGATGAATCTTGGTTTCAGAGAATAGAGAAGACAATGACTCTTGATAGTGAGTCAGGAGTCATATGCTGGCAGATACAATCACCTTGTTAGTTGTAATTTGTTCAAATTATATTATATTATATATCATATATTGCGTTATATATTATATGATATATATTATACATGTTCAAATTTTATATTTTACTAGGAATTATTCAATGCAGGGTATATTTGAAAAGGATTTTGATGTTTTTAAAAAGGTATAAATTAAAGTTATCAAAGAGAAATGAAATGTAGATATATGTGTATGTGTATATGAATAATTTTTTCAGCTACAGAAACATACTATGACTGTCTGGGACAGTCTGACTGGCAGAGACAACAATCCACACCCCCAGATTATAGGATCATGGATTTAGAGATGATCTTCATGTCATGAATTCCAACATTCTCATTTTACAGATGAGGAAACTGAGACCCCCCGAGGTTAGATAACTTTTCCATACTATCACAAAGAGGACAAAAAGTGACAAAGATAAAATTCATACCTAGATTATCTAACTGCAAAAACAGATCTCTTTTTTTCTTTGAGCAGAGTCTGCCTATAAGATAATTTTACTTTAACTAGCTCCTAAACTTGTATAACAAGTAGTAATGTCCTACAGCCTTTTTAATATCCTGGTTTTTGATACTTATAGGATGATGATGTAGAAGAAATATTGTTCTGATTATACCTGACCTAGAGTACATAGTGAACAATATAGAATAGAACCAGGAGAGATGTAGATTTAAGCTAGCAATTGGAGCTATCCAAACAAAAGTAGAATGTGTTGTCTTGGAGAGGTATTGATAATACTTACTCTACTGACTTTATATGATTCTTTAATACATATATATATATTCTTATTAATTTGTTAAAATATTAATGGGAAAGAATATTAATATACTTTATTATTATATCACCAAAATTTCTTCCAATATCTCTTCCCTTTTCCCTTCTATTTTTTTTTCTTACCAGGTGCACTTTTTAGACTGTTTTCCATCACTATCATGCTCCCAGGAAATTTCTTGCCAGAAAACTTATCATCTTGTAAGATTTATATCAACTACAGAACCCACCTCTTCAGTACACTCAGTGCCCTCTGACTGGAAGGCAAGGAAAAGACCTTTTCCCATAGACTTCAAAGAAGCTCATGGATAAACCAAGTATTCACTTCCAACCAATTGATTTCCTTGGACTAGCCTTGACCATTTTCCTACTGAATACTTTCTTCTTCCTCCATTCCTCTGCTTTTCAGCTTTTTTTAATATGCTGTCTTTCCCTTTTAGATTGTACACTCCTCAAAAGCAGGAATTATATTTTTGTTATTTTTCTATTTGTATCCACAATGCTTAACAAAATCCTGGATTATAAGAAGTGCTCAATAAATGTTTACTGATTGACTAACCCTCTCAAAGAACCATCCCATATAACAATTAAAAATTTTAAAGGGAAAAAAAAAAGATGAAGAAAAGAAAAAAAGGGGGGGCAGTAAAATCAATCAATACATAAAAAAAAGGATGCTGAAAATATATGCAACCTACCACCCCCCTTCCCCGGAGTTCTTATCTCTGCAAAGAAGTGGAATGGCAGATATTGTCTTCAGTCTCTCATTTGTACTTGTGCTTATTCTCTGTAATTTTGCAGGATTTACTTTTGATTATTTTGTGGTCATTCTTATCATTTACATTATTTCAGTAGTTTTATATGTTTTCTTGGCTCTGCTGACTTCTCCCAGAATTAAGTCATATGTAAGTCTTTCCTATGCATTTCTATGTTCATCCCATTTGTCATCTTAATAGCTTTTATATTGTCTATTTTTTATAGAATTCCATAGCATTCATGCATTACAATTTTACCCATGCCTCAAATGATTTTTATCTTTATTCTGATTTTTTCTAACATAAAAAGTTGTTTGTAAATATTTTGAAATGTATGGGTGTTTTCTTCTTATCTATAATTTCCTTGGGGTAAAACCTAATTAATAGTGAAATGACTGCATCAAAAGGTATGAATATTTTAGTAAATTTATTGATATAATTTCAAACTGTTTTCTAGAACAGTTGTAATAATTCACAGCTACATAAACCATGCACTAATGTGTCTTTGTTTCCATAGCTCTTCCAACATTGGTTATTCCCAATTTTTGTCATCTTACTACTTTGGTGTGAGGTGTAAAACTTTAGAATTATTTTGATTTACATATATATGTATATATGTGTGTGTGTGTGTATCTATAGATATATAGAGATAAATAGATATGATATAGATATAGATATAGATATAGATATAGATATAGATATAGATATAGATATAGATATAGATATAGATATAGATATAGATAGATATTATGTATCTACTGTAAAGTGCAGGCTAGCTCCCTGGAGGGCCTTGAGATCAGGATAAATTAAAGTCTTTGGTCTTTAGGGGGAGAATTGAAGGAGGCAGGCAAACTGCCACAAGGCTTGCCAAAGATGTCACCTGGATTCTGGAGTCCAGAGTCACCAGCCTCTCTCCTCCTCTTCCTGCTGCCCAGTGACTCTGACTTCTCTCTCTCTGCCCTCCAATCCTTGCCTACGATTATCTTAACACCAAATATTCAGCAAGCGCCAATGGTAAGGAGAGCCATTATCCAAATATATGCTAATAGAGTGATTATCTCACATCAAATAGGTAATTAGCCTCAAGTGCTCGGTTGTCTGATTCAAGCATACCTTTTTGGAGTTTCACCCCTCTACTAATATTGATTCAGTATATTTATATATTTTTTCATATGTAATATATTACAAATATAGATATATGAATATATATGTATAATACACACATATATATATATATATTGATTCAGAACATTCTTTCCTATGATTGTCAATGTCTCTTGGAACATTTTCTAGGGACAACTAGGTGATACAGTAGATGTAGAACTAAATTTGAAATTAGGAAGACTGATCTTCCTAAATTCAAATCTGCCTCAAGACATACTTACTAGATGAGTGACTCTGGGCAAAGCAGTTAACCCCATTTAACTCAGTATCCTCATTTTGTAAAATAAGCTGGAGAAGGAAATGGCAAACTATTCCAAGAAATCTCTGTCATGAAAACTTCACATGGGGTTATGAAGAGTTGGACAGGACTGAAAAAATCACTAAACAACAAAAGAACATTTCTATGACAATCACTTTGGTCAGTTCAGTCAACTGGTAAATTTAGATGTGGGTGGAGAGTAGGAGTAATCAGCCATATCAGTGGTTTCACTTGGCTGGTGAATTTAGCTAGCACAATTTATCTAGAGAGACCTATAAGGTTGCCAGGAGAGCCAACACCATTTAATGGATAAAGAGAGAAAGCTGGCTTTGAAACCAGGAAGCCCTGGGCTTAAGTCCCAAGGCTGAAACATATTGAGCATGTTGACCTGAGGCAAGTCAATTAACCTCTTGTGGTCTGGGTATGGGATTCTAAGCTGCAGAGCAGGTACTGCTTTTCTTTTGCGGAGGAAATTTTCTCACCAGGGAGTTCCCTACACAGTAAAATCAAAGGTCCAGTCCAAAATACAGAAGGTTCTCATGTTATTCAGTCCATCATTCAAGGAAGCCAACAGATAATAAAGGCAAACATACAATTAACACTGATCTGGGACAGATAGAACAGACCCAGTTGCTCATTATCAGTTCCCTAAGTTCTCCTCACACCCTGTCTCTAAAGACATTTTTGAAAATTGGGATGTTGAAGGACACGATAATTGCTGGGAGTGTATTTCAGAGAAAATGTATGTTAAGTTGTTGATAGACTCAAGTTTCTGTGGGTTCAAAGCAATTTTAAAGGCTGGTGCTGAGTATGCATTTTATGAGACTGTTTATGATTCTAATCTCACTGATACCCAGACGTACCAATAAACCAAACACCGTGAAAACAGCAGAATCTGGCTTCCTGGTTCAAAAGAAACCTATCATGGGTCTAGAGATAATAAGAGGATCATGGGATCATAGTTTTAAAGTTAGCAAGGGTCTTAAAAGGCCATTTACAATCACCTTATCATTTTATAGATAATGGAAGACCAGAGGAACAAAATTATTTTCTCAAGAACACAGAGGGAGTTAATAGAATAACTATGATTCGAACCCAGGTCTAGTGATTCCAGGTAATTTTTATTCATATAAAGCTTCAAATTTTACAAATGTTTTATATTCTTGCCTTCTTTTTATCCCACAATGATCCTATGGATATAGCTTAGAGGTTCTCTTGGAAAAAAGAAAGGGACATTTTCTTCCCTTTTTGATTTGATTTTTCTTATGCAGCAAGAGAATTGTATAAATATGTTTACACATGATGGATTTAACATATATTTTAACATGTATAACATATATCAGATTGCTTGCCACTTAGGGGAGGAGGTGGAGGGATGAAGGGGAAAATCTGAAACTCAAGGCTATGCAAGGGTCAATGGTGAAAAATTATCCATGCATATGTTGTGAAAACAAAACAAAACAAAAAAACTTAAAAAAGAAAGAAAGAAAGAAAAAAGATTGCAGAAGAAACCATAAAAATACAGCAAACAGCCAGAACATATACAGGGAATGTTGGTGGGCATTTCCCCATGGTTTTGTTCATTCTTTCAACCAACATTTATTAAGCCCCTACTGTATCTCTGAACTTTGATATTTATGCAGTTTTGTTATTTTGCTTATTAATTTACCAATATAGGGCAAAACACCTCCATGTCTTCTCATACTCAGAGAGTTGTCAATGTTCTTCCATAAGTTCTCCATAGGTAGGTCGATAAGGAGATAGATAAATAGATATATAGGCATTGCTGTTTATCCTTCATTCTCAAAAAGTACCATGACATCAGGAATCTGATTTGCAAGTCAATTTTATTTAAATAAGGCAAGATTGTACTAAGTCATCAGCCTTTCTCCTCTAGAGCCATCTGGATCCAGTGGCAAGATATTGATCAGGACAACTGGAGATGATCCTGGATGTAACTTTTTTAAGCTAAGGTCTTTCCCAGGTCTTAATTTGTGTGAGATAATGCCCAATTAGTGATCAGATTAGGTAAATGAAGCAAAAGATGTCTACTTTCTGAAAAAAAAAAAAAAAACAATCTAGGAGAGAACGACTCTCAGGGTTTCTGGCCAGAACAGAAGCAATTTGTTATTTATACTCTGAGCCATCAAAACCCAGAAAACAACCAGCAGAAGCTTGGGCTGGGACTTTAGAAATGGGCCTAGGAAGGAAGGAAAGAAGGAAAGAAGGAAAGAAGGAAGGAAGGAAGGAAGGAAGGAAGGAAGGAAGGAAGGAAGGAAGGAAGGAAGGAAGGAAGGAAGGAAGGAAGGAAGGAAGGAAGGAAGGAAGGAAGGAAGGAAGGAAGGAAGGAAGGAAGGAAGGAAGGAAGGAAGGAAGTGTGTGGAGTAAGGTATGGTGAAGAACTTACAGATTAAGCACATATTGATCAGAGACTGCTAGCTAACAGAAAATCAGGCCTATAGGCCCCAGTCACGTGAAGGCCTAGGCTGCATTCCTTTGCCCAAAATAGGGATTAACCTATACGTGGCTGAAGAAGCTATAAATCACATTGCCAGCTGCATTCCACTGACCAAATATGACCAATCACAACCTATGGAGAGTGGGATTTTGAAGGTTCTTTGTCTGAAATGTATAAAAGTTGTGAACATCTTCAAGGGAGTGGCTCTGTCCTGCTGTGAATCTGGCTCACAGACCAGGATGGGGTCTGCTTCTCAAAATTCTAATAAATAATTCTGCTTTTCTATGAGTGATCTCTGAGTAGTCATTTTTGGATAGTATTTTCCATCCCTCACAGAAGGAAGGAAGGAAGGAAGGAAGGAAGGAAGGAAGGAAGGAAGGAAGGAAGGAAGGAAGGAAGGAAGGAAGGAAGAAAGAAAGAAAGAAAGAAAGAAAGAAAGAAAGAAAGAAAGAAAGAAAGAAAGAAAGAAAGAAAGAAAGAAAGAAAGAAAGAAAGAAAGAAAGAAAGAAAGAAAGAAAGAAAGAAAGAAAGAAAGAAAGAAAGAAAGAAAGAAAGAAAGAAAGAAAGAAAGAAAGAAAGAAAGAAAGAAAGAAAGAAAGAAAGAAAGAAAGAAAGAAAGAAAGAAAGAAAGAAAGAAAGAAAGAAAGAAAGAAAGAAAGGAGGAGCAGCATGGCCAACTAGAATTGGCTACTTGTGTCCCCAGTGGGCCAATTACTATTATTCATAGATTGTTGTTTGTCTTTTATTCTTGAAGAGAACTATGATATCCCAAAAGTGATACTATGACTGTAAATGAATTGAATTTAAGTGAGAGAAGGTTGTGCAAAGTCACCAATCTTACTCTCTCCTCTGGAGCCATAAGAGATATATAGAGAGATAGATGGATTCATTTGTTAAATAATTAATTTGTACTGGATACTTTGTTAGTATATTAAATTTTAGGAACATTAATATGAGAAAGATAATGGTCCCTACTCTAAAGGAGTTTATATTCTAATTGGGAAAGATACCACATATTGAGTTGGGACGAAGCAGACATAACTGGGCCTTCTCCCAAAACTGAGATCCAGGAGAGCTACCAGTCAGAAAGAGAAGAGGTTTCTCTGAGATTGGGAAGGTGGCTGAGGTAGAGATACAGAACTCTAGAAGTCTTACTTTTATACTTGCAATATTTCAAAACAGCAATTTTCCCCTTAAAACTATTGTTTCTCAATTTTGCTGCAACATTGGCCAACCTTCTTTTCTAAGATAGCAACTTTGATATTTCAATGGCTATGCCATTGACTATCAGTATGGTCATTTCTTTTGTCAATGAAATTTGTAATCTATCATCTCCCTTCTATCCTTCAGTCAACAAGCATTTAATTAGCACCTATTATATGCTTGTCACTTTACTAAGTAAGGATTACCTAGTAAGGAGATTTAGAGAAAGGTCAAAGGCTGTATTTAATCTCAAAGAGCCCACCAAACATAAGAGAGATCTTCCTCTAGGTCTTTTACATTTCATGGGAAGCAATTCTAACCCATCATCATTTCTTTAGTCTCTTACTTTGTTATTCACTGTGTTAATTATATTTTCCAGTTCTGATTCACCTGAAAATTTGATAAGCATGCCATTTATACTGTCATTTAAATCATGGGTAAAAATGCTAAAAAATAAAACGAAACAAAACAAAACAAACAAACAAACAAAACTCCCAGATTATAACCAATCTTATAACTTTGATTCCAAAACCTTATATAAGTACATATCTTGCGGAGACAATACTATTTAACAACAAATGCTATAATATATCATTATAATGTTAGTATGATAGGAAAATGATTAAAATAATTATATATAATAGAATTATTATTTATTGATTAAAAACTATGAAAATCAAAGTTATTCTTTGTTAATAAAGTCCACTAAAGAAACTTGAATATGTTAGTTATTTCATGATCAAATAACTTTTATGTATTAGATTTAGAATCAGGAATTCCAAGTTCTACTTACATCTCTATTATTCAGTAGCTACATATCCTTGAGCAAGTCAGATTGTCTCCTATGAACTCTAACTGACATATTGCCTATAGAGGATAATAATACCCACACTGCCCTGCCCTGCCTACCTGACAAGGCTATTGAGAGGATCAAATGGCCTGACTTATATAGAGCAATTTGGAAATCAAAAAGCACTTTGTAAATGTCAGCTCTTATGATAATCATTAATAATAATAACAGAATCTCATTAATTTGGACTTGTCTAATTAAAAATGTTTGATAATTCATATAAGGAACAGATTGAAGTTTACAGATGCAGTCTGCAAAAGGGAATTTGCTAAATGAATAGTGTAAATAATATTGAAAGGATGACTTAAATTAGAGCATTCAAGAGAATAAATAATTTCAAAGCAACTTAGAATGATAATTTCCTCACAAATTACTATGTGTTCATTCTCAGGTCAGCCAGCTTTTAAAGTGCTCTGATGTCAAGTCTAATCAAGCTCTAATCAAGCAACAAGCATTTATTAAGCACCTACTATGGATCAGGTCCTTTTGTTTAAAAAGATAAAAACAAAATAATTGCTGACAAAGTAGTTATTATTCTATATTTTAGTGTCTCAAAAGGATCATAGGTATCATTAAAATATTGTTGCAGAGTAAGTGATATTAAGGAATATAACTTAAAATTAAATGACAAAGCAGATCATAGCATAGCAACCTTAATGTGATCTTTACCCTTTCTTCTTCAAAACAAAATTCTTTTGTATCACAGGCAAGTCATGAGAAAACTCAGGTGCATCCTATTATATCCCTACTCTTATCTGGATGTAAGAAAGGGTAGGTACTTGTCCTTGTAGTACTAGTAGTGGGGTATTAGTCCATAAATTTTCAATCTTGATGCCTCAAATGGAACTGCTCCCACACTGATTCTTATGTCCAATGATGATTATGGGAGAAAAGCATGGCACTGATAGATATTTTTCTCCCCATGATAGGTCTCCCCATGATAGGTATCTTATCATAATACTTTTCATGTCATAAAATTAATTTTTATATAATTTGAAACAGTGGCAGCCATTTGAAACTGAAGGTTTTGACTTGACTATACAAAAGAAAACTTCATTTTTTAAAAATTATCTTTATTGAAATCCCTATTAAATTCTTTTTCAGAGAGTCAACTCTCGTAACAAGTAAAAAAGAAAGAGAAAGCAAAAAAAGGGGAAAGGAAGCAGAAGAAGCAGAAGGAAGAGAAAGAGGAGGAAAGGAGGAAGAGGAGAAGGAGGAAGGAAGGAAGAAGAGGAGAAGAAAGAAAGAAAGAAAGAAAGAAAGAAAGAAAGAAAGAAAGAAAGAAAGAAAGAAAGAAAGAAAGAAAGAAAGAAAGAAAGAAAGAAAGAAAGAAAGAAAGAAAGAAAGAAAGAAAGAAAGAAAGAAAGAAAGAAAGAAAGAAAGAAAGAAAGAAAGAAAGAAAGAAAGAAAGAAAGAAAGGAGGGAGGGAGGGAGGGAGGGAGGGAGGGAGGGAGGGAGGGAGGGAAGGAGGGAGGAAGGGAGGAAGAAAAAGAGGTGAGAGAGGGAGAGAGGTGAGGGAAAGAGGTAAAGGAGGGAGAGAGGTAAGAGAGGGAGGGAGATAAGGGAGGGAAAGAAGGAGGGAGGGAGGGAGGGAGAGAGGGAGAGAAGGAGGAAAGGAGGAAGGAAGGGAGGAAGGAAGGGAGGAAGGGAGGAAGGGAGGGAAGAAAGGAAGGAAGGAAGGAAGGAAGGAAGGAAGGAAGGAAGGAAGGAAGGAAGGAAGGAAGGAAGGAAGGAAGGAAGGAAGGAAGGAAGGAAGGAAGGAAGGAAGGAAGGAAGGAAGGAAGGAAGGAAGGAAGAAAAAGAGGTGAGAGAGGGAGAGAGAGGTGAGGGAAAGAGGTAAAGGAGGGAGAGAGGTAAGAGAGGGAGGGAGATAAGGGAGGGAAAGAAGGAGAGAGGGAGGGAGGGAGAGAGGGAGGAAAGGAAGAAGGAAGGGAGGAAGGAAGGGAGGAAGGGAGGAAAGGAGGGAAGAAGGAAGGGAAGGAGGGAGGGAGGAAGGAAGCAGTTTTGTAAAAAACAAATTAGCTGAATCAGTACATGTGATGTTTTACCTGTGATCTACTAACTGTACCAAGATGGAAGGCAGGAAGTGTATTTTCTCCTCTCTAGGGACCAGCTTAATTGCTATTATCTTACAGAGGTTTAATTTCATTTTGTCTCTGTTATTTTCCATTTGCATTGTTGTAGTCATTTTGTGTATCTCTTTCCTGCTTCTGATTAGTTTACTTTGTTCCAATTCAGATAACTCTATCTAGGTTTCTCAGTACTCAGTAACTTATTCTTGCTAAGTTTAGCAATGAAGAGAGAATATGAAGAAAATCTCATCTAAGTCAGGTTTTACTTTAGTTTTTCTCTTTTCTTGAAAAGAACATTGGAATTTGAAGACAGGGCTAAAACTGTCTATAATTCTATTTGGAATATCCTCCAACCATTCTAGAGAGCAATTTGGAACTATGCCCTAAGGGCTATAAACTGTGCATACTCTTTGATTCAGCAATGTCACTAGTGGATCTCTATATCAAAGAGATCAAAAAGAGGGAAAAGGACCCACAAATACAAAAATGTTTGTAGGAGCTTTTCTTGTGGTGGCAAAGAAGTGGAAAATGAGTGGATATCCTTCAATTGGGGAATGGCTAAATAAGTTATGGTATATGAACATAATGGAATATCATTGTTCTATAAGAAATGATGAACAATCTGATTTCAGAAAAGCTTGGAAAGACACAATGAATGAAATGAGCAAAAACAGTAAACCATTGTACACAGAAAGATCAACATTGTGTGAAGATCAGCTAAGATAGATTTAGCTTTTCTCAGCAAGTCCAATAAACTTGGAATGGAAAACATCATCTGCATCCAGTGACAGAAAACTATGAAGACTGAACACAGATCAAAGCATACTATTTTCACTTTTTTCTTCTATTGTTTTCTTTCTGGTGTTTTTTTTTTCTTTTTTTCTGATTTTTCTCTTCCAATATAACTTATATGAAAATAAGCCAAAAAGTGAATATACATGTGTGACCCCCAAAAAGAAGATATATTTAAAAATAAATGAACAAAAATTTTTTAAAAGAAAAGAAATATAGAGTATCCAGAAATGGAAGCTCCTTCTATAAGTACATGTTGCTATGTACTTATACATGTCTCTACAATTTCCACTCTTCAAGAATTACTTAAAACACTGAGATGAAATAATTCTCCCAGGGTCACATCATCAGTACGTCACTGAGACAAGTCTTGAACCCAGGTCTTATTGATTTCAAAGCCAGTTCTTTATCCAATGCTCCAGGTTGCATCTTCAGCAATATTAGATTCTTAACATTTTTAATAATTTTATTCAAATTAGAATTGATGGTGACAGAAAACAAACAAAAATTGAAGAATTTAACCAATAATGGATGAACAATTTATATATTTTCCATGGGATATTTGACAGATGTAAATTATTTCATTAAAAAGCTATTGAACAGCAATTAGATGGTGTAGTGGATAGGTAAAAGGACTTAAGAGAGTTCAAATCTAGCCTTAGCTGTATGACCCTGGGCAAGTCACTTATCCTCAATTGCCTCTCAAAACAGTTAGATGACCTAGTAGATAGAGCACTGCTCTGGGGTCAGGAAAACCTCAGTTTAAATCTGGCTTCATTTAACACTTACTAGCTATATGACCTGGGACAAGTCACTTAGTCCAAATTGCCTCACAAAAGAAAAAAACTAAGAGATTTTTTTCTTATATGTTGAATGGATGGTTTTATGATGATTATGATGATGAGGAAGATAAATAATGGATAAATAGTAGATAGAAGATTGAGGATAGATAGCTGGATAGATAGGTAGATGATAGAGAATAGATAGATAATAGATATATAGATGAGAAATGGTTAATTATAGATATATTTATATATGAAGATGGCATACCCCTCATTAACAGAGTATAAGCTCCTTGAGAGAAGGGATTAGTTTATTCTTTGTCTTTTTTTAGTTCATTTTCTCATCCATTTCATAGATGGACTAAATTTCTAAGGTTATTTTCTGCTCTAAATCTTATCTATGCTCCCTTGACATTTGTTTGTTTCTATATTTCATCATTCTCTAGTTTCCGAGCCTCCATGATTATAAACAAATGTCCCCTGGAGGAATAATCCTATTCTTAGACAGTAGTTTCTTAACAACAAAATTATATTCCCTAATGAAAATATATTACTAGAACATCTGTTTCCAACAGATATTTTCTGCGCTTGGGAAGATTGTTTAATTCCTGGTTGAGCAAGACTCTTCTGTTAATTCCAATTCTCTTATTTGACTATCAATGGCAATAAATGGTGGATGGCCTTAGGTGATCCCTCAAAATTTCTGCCACTCTATCTTTGTGTTTTAGGGACACTCCAATGCATTGTCCACTGGGATTATCAAAACTTTTTTTTCATTCACTAAAGTCCCAAACTTATTCACATACCTCCTAAATTTACATAATAGGATCAGAGAATTAGCTATGGAAAGGACTTTAGATATGAACTACTCTAACTTCCTAAGGAAATTGGGGCCCACACAGATTAAAGGACTTGCTCAAGGCAACAAATAACAGGTGAAGAATTTAGACCCAGATCCTCTGGATCCATTGTTGATTGTTTTTTTCCACAAGCATTAGACTTGAGAACAAAAGGAAACTAAGTGTGAATCCTATCCATGATATTCACTCTCTATATGTCATTAAATACCTTTTTTCAAATCCTTGTTGTTGTTAATTGTTTTTGTTACTGTTTTTGTTGTTTGCCCTTCATTCTTGAAGAGGACCATGACAGCAGAAAAATAATGCCATGACATAAACAAAATGGACTTAAGTGAGAGAGAACTGTGCAAAGTTACTAGTCTCACTTTCTCCTCCAGAGTCAGCCAAGTCCAGTAACAAGATATAGATATTAGTTTGGAGCCAGAGGTTCTGGATTTAAATCTTTCCTCTATCACTTACTGCCTAAGTGACCTTGGGTTCTTAGACTCCCTGAACAGCTTCATCATCTGAAAAAATGAGGGTGTTTAATAGAATACAGGATCTCTGAGATTTTTTTCAAGTTCTAAATCTATGAAATTATCAAAAGATAGTCTTGGTCATTCTGCTCATTGAGAAGATTGAAGCATTAGGAGATGAATGTCCTCAGTTTCTCTTTCAACTTCTCAGAAGTTCTCAATATTATCACCCATTCTTTTTAAGTGATCTAATCACTAAAAGGATTGGATGAAAGTGTGTCAAATACTGAAAAATTCTAGGGTCACAAATAGAAAACGCAAGATAGTCTTCTCCTCCCCTGAAGCTTACATTCTAATAGGAGGCAACACAAGTAGGATAGTCTAGCTACAGGGTAGATGGGAAAATCCCATGGTCAAACTAAACAAATAAATAAATAAAACATTTATTTTACAGCTGCTACGTGGGAAGGCAGTCACTAGGAAAGGTGCAGGGGAGAAATGAGAGACAAAATAATCTCTACTTTCAAGGACTTTTCCCTCTGCATTCTATTTAGGAGTAAAACATATCCTTAATGCTTGCCAAAATTAATCCCTCCAGCTGTATCCTTGACCTCTCCCTTTCCCACCTTCTTTAGAATCTTGTAAAAAAAAAAAAAATGATCATTCCCCCACTCAGGTATCTTCAATCTATCTTTTTCTACTGAATCATTTTTGCTTACTTACAAATATGCTTCCCTTTCTATCCCCATACAGTTTTTTGATTCATTTCTCCAGTTCTCGTGGGCAAATATCTTTTCTTTCATTTTTTTTCCTTTTGGAAGCAATTGGGCTTAAGTGACTTGTCCAGGGTCACATAGCTAGTAATTGTCTGAAGTCAAATTTGAACTCAGGTCCTCCTGACTCTAGGGCTGGGGCCCCACTATGTGCAAACATCTTTAAAAAATAATCTCGGGATAGTTAGGTGGATAGTGCACCAGCCTTGAAGTCAGGGGGGACCTGAGTTCAAATCTGTTCTCAGACACTTAACACTTCTTAGCTTTGTGACCCCGGGCAAGTCACTTAACCCTAATTGCCTCAGCAAAATAATAATAACAATAATAATAATAATAATAATAATAATAATAATAATAATAATAATCTCTACCTGATGCTCCTATTTTCTCAACATTTATCTTTTTCTCCATTCAGAATCTAGTGTGCAAAAGGACCCTGTCAGTCACTTAGTCTTATCTATATCTGGTCTAAAAAAAATTAAAAAATCACACCCCCCTTGCTTGTTTGTTTATTTTGAGACAATGGGAGTTAAGTGGCTTGACCAGGGTCACACAGTGTTAAATGTCTGAGGCCACATTTGAACTCCAGATCCTCCTGACTTCAGGGCCAGTACTCTATCCACTGCACCACTTAGCTGCCCCTATTATTCATATTTGAATATAAGTATATTAGAGTAGAGGATAGATTACCAGGTTTGGGGCCAGGAAGATTTTGGATAACACTGACTAACTGGATATCACTGGGTTTCTGACTAACTACTCTACTGAACCTGCTCTATCAAAGATCATATATTATCCACTGATTAACCTGTTTCCTAGTCTTTCTGTTTTTATTCTTCTCTACCTCTCTGAAGAATTTGACACTGACTACCATCCCCTCATTCATTCACTGTCTCCTTTTATCTTCTTAGACCATGGATGTAAATCATCACATACACTATGTGAATCAATTAATTTGTTTTACTAAACTGTTCTCTTCCTCCTTCTTTTCTTCTTCTCCTCCTTCTTTTCTTCTTCTCCTCCTTCTCCTTCTTCTTTTTCTCCTCCTTCTTTTTCTTCTCCTCCTCATTTTCCTCTTCCTTCTCCTCTTCCTCCTCATTTTCCTTCTCTTCCTCCCCTTCTTCCCTCCTCCTCCTCTTTGCTCTCCTCTTCTCCTTCTCCTTTTCTTCCTCCTCCTCTTCCTCTTCCTCTTTTCCCTTCTTCTCCTTTTCTTCCTTCTCTTTCTTCTCAACTTTGGGGTCAGCTTTCTATCTCCTATATCCTATGGTAAAGAGAACTGAAAGAAATCCAAAATCAATGGGAGGGAGAGAAAAACCGGGAAATATAATGCCTTTTCTCTTATTTTATGTATCCTTAAGGAAGACAGTGTTAAAAGTCTTTTCTTGCAATCTCCTTAGTGAATATATTTAGACAAAAGCAGACAGACTTAGATGTTCTTGGGTCTTTCCATAAATTAAATACTCCTGGCATTTGTGCTTTGGGTGTAGGACTCAAGGTAGATGTTATTTCTGCTGACCATCCTACAATAAAAAGCCAGACATATAAGTGATATTATTTGATAACCTTTTGTGGGGAGGAAATGTTGTTACCCTTAAAAACCCCCTTGCCAGCAGCACCAGGAGCTGCCATACATAACTATGCTATTTGAACCAAGTCACAAGATTAGTCATCAAAGTACCATGGAGATAGAAGGGAAGGGGGAAAGAGGAAGATGGGGATTCTGTTAGCTATTTGGTTGCCTTGCTTACCTGGTAAATGTGTGTCCGTGGTGGTTCAGTATATCAGTAAGGAAGCATTTAATAAGGACCTATTAAGAGGGACACAAAGAAAGGAAAAATATAGCCCCTAATCTCAAGGAGCTTACAAACTATTGGGAAAAGAGAATACATAAAAAGGGAGGGGGTGGGGGAAGAGGAGGGAGGAAACTCAGTATAGAGGAATGATGAAATCCTTTAGCCAGGTGGGAAATGATTATAAAGAGTCTTCCCTGAGCCAGGAGCTCTTTAATGTCAACTCCACCCTCTCCAATTAAAAAGAAAGGGAGGGAGGGTCCAAGTGGCTGAGGACTGAGGAGATGTGAATTTCAGACTTAATTGTATCTTTCAAGATGAGTTTCTGGAGATATTGATAAAGTCCAGGTGAGCAGTCATTTGGGAAGTGATGAGGTGTCTGCTCTGGGCCAACAAACACAATCCAGCCTGTGAACAATGTAAAAATGATCCAACCTATTTTGAATTCACATTTTATTATCTTATTTTTGTTGTTATTCATTTTGTTGTTGTTGTTGTTGTTGTTGTTTATTTTAAGACAATGGGAGTTAAGTGACTTGCCCAGGGTCACACAGTGTTAAATGTCTGAGGCCACATTTGAATTCCAGGTCCTCATGACTTCAGGGCCAGTACTCTATCTGCTGCACTATTTAGCTGCCCCTATTATTCATATTTGAATATAAGTATATTGGAGTAGTGGATAGAATACCAAAGGCCAGGAAGACTTTGGATAACACTGACTATCACTGAACAAGGCAATTTCCATGTGTCTCAGGTATCTTCCTAAAACTTATCTGTTAAAATCAACATTGTTAATAGATGGCATATTCATAGTTTCCACTTTCATGAAAGGAAGAGCTTTTAAAATAGAAAGACCCAGCTGAAAAAACAAATAAATAAATCCCATGGGGATAAGAATAGGATGAGGTACCTATCATTCCCATCTTTCCCCTTTGGTACTGGAATTTTGCCAAGGATCCTACTAGTGAGTCTAGAAAAGATGAATTTGCCTCTGTATGCTTTTTATTAAATTCTGAAAAAGCTTACTAAATATATATCAGGATGGTAATTTATTGTTGGACTCTATCTAAACTCCACTGGACAAGATGAGAATAAGATCATGATAATAGCAATTGAGGGTAATATGGGAGGGAGAGAAAAGTCAGTGACTACAAAACTCCATTTTTATAGTCTCATTTCTTTGCTGAATAGTCTCTGCTCATAGTCCATTTCTCCCCATCAAGAAGTTTTTAAGATTCCAAAGGGGTAAAGATTAGAATTCTGGCAGAGGGTTTCATGGAAAAAGATCCACAGCTGCTTATGCTTCTTATTCATTTTTTAGACATGGCAGTTTCAAAGTGATTAATCTAGAAATTCACTGATTTTGTTTTTATTTTTGTTTTGTTTTTTAGTGGAAGAGAGGAGAGTTTGATGGAGTGGATTATGGAAAAATTCAAGATGAGAAAAATGATGAGTGGCCATGTGCCACTCCAATTAGCTATCATTTCAATATCTCTTAGAACTAGACAGTTAGAAGAACAGAGCAGATGAACGGATTAAGGCTAAGCTCTCATGCAGAGCTCATTTTCTTGATTAGAGCTGCATTTTTACCCATTTGGATTTATCTGCAGAAGTCAGGAAGAAAAAACATCCCCCCAACGGAAATATTAATTAGAGATGCTGTGTACCTTTTATTACCTTTCTCTCAGTTAGACAGTGTCCCAAAGTTGATTTTTTTTTTTTTCAGAGAGTTCCTTAGACAGCAAGAAGATCAAATCAGTCAGTACTTAAATTAATTCAGGCTATTCACTGGAAGGTCAAATACTGAAGCTGAAGCTTTAATACTTTGGGCAGATAATGACAAGATGGGACTCATTGGAAAAATAAAAATAAAAAGCTCTGACTCTGGGAAAGATTGAAGACAGAAGGAGAAAGGGATGGTAGAAGATGAGGCTGATAAATAGTGTCACGGAAACAACAAAAATGAAGTTGAGCATGCTTCAAGAGATAGTGGAGGGTACCAGGGCCTGGTGTACTATGATACATGGAGTCACTGAACAACAACAACAATACATGTTTGTGTGTGTGTGTGTGTGTGTGTGTGTGTATAAACACAGAACATATATTCGTGTATACATTTATACACTGGTATAAAGCTTTAAAGCATAAAACTGCATGCATTGTGTGTATTGTAACAAGTATATACAAAATACATGCATATCCATAACTATGTATGTAACTTTAAGTATATACATATAACTTTATAAAAATTGAAATTTTGTATTTATATATGTAGATGCATACACATATATGTTCATAAATGTGTGTTCCAAAAGTCTTAGTGGGATTTTATGCCATTAAACCATTACATATATGTATATAAACATTCCCATACATGTGTTTGGATAAGAAGGAAATATACACTTTGGATGTGGCCAATGTGTGGTTTGTTTGCTTGGCTATACATATTTGTTTTAAGGGAGGTTATATTTGCTTTGTTTGTTTATTATTTTTAAGCCTAGTGATAGTAATTTTTTCAAGTAATAATGATTCTTAATGATATCTAGAAAGCTAGATGATCAATGATGCAGATTTGAGCGTCTTTTTATTCATATAAATACATTATTTTGAGAAGATAACCAATCTTAGGCATCTTGATGGCTATAGAACTAAACTTACTTACAAACAAAATACCAAACAAATCTCTAATCCATACTCACAACTTCTCAAATTTACTAGGATATTTTACACATATCTTCCATCGAATAAATAAGGTTTCACCAGATTGCTCAAGGGATTAATGGTGTAAAAAAAAAAAAAATGAAGACTTTATTTCTTAGATTGTTGCTTGGGACCTAAGAGGTTAAATGTCCAGGGTCAGTCAGCTAATATTCTCTAACTAGAAGCAGGACTAAAACCCAGATTTCTTGAAATAGATTCTCTATCTTTTTAGTCACCCTATTTCTTGGACCTTCATTTGATATATCATTTAACTTTTTACTTTATTTTATCTGGTTGTAATTATTTCTCAGTCATAATAATTCCCATCTCATAAATGATAGAATGAAGGTTAAATGTACATATTTGCCTCAAAGGTAAAAAGAGACTTTTCACAAGGGATAATATTATTTAAAAAAAAAAAAAAAAAGAGAGAGACTTTTCCTGGAACCCATATTCTTAGTATCTTCCACGAAAGATAGCCTTCCATTTAAATATATATATATATATATTTATATGTATATATATGTGTGTGTGTATATATATACACACATATTTGTAAAAACATACATGTGTATGTATTTACATACCCATATGCATATATGTATGTTTATGTGTGTGTGTATTTACATATTCACATGCATATGTATATTTATGTATATTTATGTAAACAGGTGTGTATTTGTGTGTATATATGCATATTTATAAGATATATATTTAGAAGAAATATATATTTTGGAAATGTATACTTATTTGTACATTGTCTCCTCCATTAGAATGTGAGCTTCCAGAGACCTTGCTTTATTTTTCTTTCTATCTCAAGAATAATGCAGTGCATAGGATATAGTGAGTGTTTGATAAATACTTGTTGATTATTTCTGCCTAGTTTGAAACACATTGTTTTTTCTTTAAATCAATCCAATGATTTCTTCAATCACAGATCAACAAGCTATTTTCTTGTCAGAGTTTTTCATGTTGCAATCAGTTACTTGGGTGTGGTTTTGAATGTAAGCTCAAACTTTATCTAGATAAAGATATAGAAGATCTCCATGTAGGTGAGGACTCTAATCAAATATAAGTGTTAGGAAGATTGCTTGGAAAGCAAAGTCAACAATGAATTAGAAGAAAATTAATGTAGTCTGGATTTGCAGTCAGAGAATCGGGGTTCCTATCTCAGCTCTGTCAAATATTATCTTTGTTGCCTCCAACATGCCATTGTACTTTGCTGTGACTTAGTTTTCTCATCCATAAAATAGGAGGATTGGATTGTTAGATGATTCCCTTTAGCTCTAAATTTTGTGGTATTATAAGACATAGAATCAAGGGCCTGGCTTGCATTTTGATAATTTCTTATGCTATTTTGCTTCCATTCAAATTAATTTAACATGCTGCTTCAGTGATTGTCTTTCTACTATCCAGAAAGTAGAAAATTCTTGCTTCTTGTACATAGAATTCAAAATCAATCACTGTGGGTAATAGGTCAGTAAGCTAAGAGAGGCCAAGGCTAACTAGATGGTACCTAACTTATTCAAAGCTAAAAGTCTTCAGATTGATTCTTGAATTTTATTGACAGGAACAAGTAAACATTTTCAGCCTCTAAGCAATCTGTTATTTGATTTGGAATTGGGTAATCAATCTTGAGGTTGTATTTCTGACTTGGCTTTATCTCAAAGAAAAAAAGCATAAAACCTTGTAAAGCAAAAAAATTCAAGAGACCACACCAGGCAGCTTATAAATGATTAAAATGTTAGTCAATGTCACCTTGGGAGGGAGAAGGAGTCATAGGCAAACATGTGCATCTGAATAAAAATATGCCCAGAGCAGAGCATATCATCATCAAATCTAGTAGGAAATTTAGCAACATCTGGCCCAATGTTCTGATTTTTAATAATGACAACAATAATGATAGCTAATGTTTATTTGTATAATGCCTACTATGTGCCAGTTGCTTTATAAATTGATCTTCACAACAACCCCGGCAAGTAAATAATGTTATCAACCCCATTTGACAATTGAGGAAACTGAGAGAAACAGAGGTTTGTGATTTGCCTGGAGTCATACAGCTAACTCAAATCTCCCTGACTTCAGGACCAGCTCTCGATCCACTTCACAAATCAAGAAGAAAGAGGTAAATTGAATTGTCCATGGTCAGCCAGTTATTGAATATCCCTAGCATGCCTAACTACATCTCTGGAATTAAAGTTTAAGATTCTTTCCACTATGAAGCATTAAAAAATGTGTACACACACACACATATACATACACACATAATAAGATAATGGATTTAGGACTGGAAGGGATCTGAGAGATCAATGAATCTAATTCCCTTATTTTGTAGGGGAAGATGGAAACTCAGAAATATTGAGTGATTTCTCCAGAGTGTCAAAGCTGCTTAAGTATCTGAAGCAGGATCTGAACTCAGGTCTTCCTGATTCCCAGTGTAGTACAGTATAGTATAGTATAGTATAGTATACTATATTTTCATATCTTTCAATATAGACTTTATTTATTTACATATTATGTTTAGATAATATAAGTATCTGTTTATGGTATTTTGTTTTTCCAAATAATGCAAAGATAGTTTTCAATATTCACCTTTGTAAAATTTTGTGTTCCAAATTTTTCTCTTTTCTCTCTCCTCAAGACGGCAAACAATCCATACAAGTTAAACTTGTGCAATTCTTCTAAACGTATTTCTGTATCCATCAAGCTGCACAAGAAAAATCAGATCAAAAGGGGAAAAAAACCACAGAAAAGAAAAAAAAAAAAAACAAGCAAACAAACAACAAAGATGAAAATACTGTGCTTTGATCCACATTCAGTCTCCATAGTTCTCTTTCTGGATGTAGATGGCACTTTCCATCACAAATCTATTGGATTCAACAAACAAAAAATAAGTCTATTGGAACTGTCTTGAATTACCTTATTAACATAAGTACCTCTATGTATATATACACGGCAGGCACATTTTGCAGAGAACAGAGAGGCAGTCTCAGAATCAGGAAGACCTGAGTTCAATTCTTACCTCTGATATGTTGACATCTATTATCTGTATGTCCTCTAACAAGTTATTTAATCTTCCAATGCCCAAAGTAGTTCTTGAGACCATAAGCCATTGGACAAATATCAATCTGTAGCTATGGGAAAAAAATTTCCTGATCAGGTGTTCCCTATCCCAACAAAATCATGGCTCAGAATCATGCAGATAACACAATACAAGCATGCATATACATGTTTAAATCTCATAGAATAATAGATTTCAAAAGGTAACATATCTCCGAGGGCATGTAGCCCAATACCTTCATTTCATTGATTAGGAAAATAAAGCCTCAGGCGATTTAAGTGACTTCCTCAGTAGGTAATCATTCTCAGAAGGATTTGAATCCACATCCTTTAATGTGGTCATCATTCCTTCCACTACACTAAACTGCCTCAAAAATTATGATTTCTGAGGGGCAATATGGAAAATACATAATTATACCTTATATAAGGTATACCTCAATTCACTTTCTCTCTTTCTTAGACATGTGACCTTAGGTAAGTCATTAAACTCTGAAACTCATTTTTCTCCCTTCTAAAATAAAAACAATAGTACCTATAGAGTGTTGTGAAATTCCAAAGAGATAACACATATAAAGCTGTTCACAAATTTTAAAGCACTAGATACATTTTAATTTACTATTCTGTATACATCTTGTGGTCTTGTTACTTTGTAATCCATTCCATCTGTGTGTGTGTGTGTGCGTGTGTGTGTAGCACTCATTCCAATGAAACAGAATCACAATAATACATGAATCAAGTCTGAGTGCAGAGGACATATCTTCATGCCTATGGATGTCAATTCTTATCTCATGTATTTCTCCCTTCTGAATTCTAAGGCAAGCCTGACAATCAGTTGGGGTTGCTTGGAGCGCTATTATGCTTTTCACAGCTGGGAAAGGAAAGATGTGAGCAGCAATTTGTGTTCCCACTGAGAAGTGAGCCTGAATCCCCAAAGATAAAAATCGATAATGTTAATTCATCACAACATCTAATATGACACTTTCTCTCTTCCCCTTGGCGATTGTTTTAAGGTGTCAAAAATAATCTGGGAAGAATCTGAATCCATGGTTACACCTAGATGGTGAATAGCTCTAACAAATCAGTTTTCAAGAAGCTCTGGAAAATTTATACTCTTCAGTCCAGGAAAGATAGGATCATTTTGCCTTCTAATGCAAGTGCTTTCTTTCTGAGACTATCTCCAATTTATCTTTTCTAAATCTTCTTTGTATACAGTTCAAGTATTGTCTCCTCTCCATGAGCTCCTTGGGAGCAGAGACTTTGTTTTTTTGTTTTTGTTTTTGTTTTTGTTTTTTTGTCTTTTCATTTTTCTTAGCACTTTAAGACAGTACCTAGAATATAATAAGTACATAATAATGATTGATGTAAATGCAAAGATTTTTTTTAAAAATCTAGAAAATTATTTTAATGTATAATGGGGAAATAAAATATTATACAAATAAACAAATGCTTAAACTAAAAACTTTTTTTAAATGTTTAAAACTGTTTTTAACATGTAATTGGGGAAAAATAAATACTGTTTTATGCTTGATTTAGCTTTCATACAGCTGCGTTTAAGCAGTTTCTGAGCCATCACATTCCATGTAGCTTCTCACCCCATGTAAGCAGGGACATGCTGATAAATGTTTAACAATTGACTCTTTAAAAGAAAAAATGTACATATGGCATGCTTTAAAGTTTAATCTTCATTATTAACATTTTCTCCATGATTTTCTTAAGTCAAACAATTAGTAGAACAATAAAACAAGTCCTCATCTATAGTGTTTGCAGCTTTCCAAGACAGACAAAATATGTTACATATGTTTACATTTAACATTTAACAATCAGATGGATAGATGAAGAGAGAGAGAGAGAGAGAGAGAGAGAGAGAGAGAGAGAGAGAGAGAGAGAGAGAGAGAGAGAGAGAGAGAGAGAGAGATGGATAGGTAGATAGTAGATAGACAGAAATTTGCCTTTCTTTCTATCCTCAGTGCTTTAATGTTAGGCTAGGCACATTGTAAGCATTTAAGAAATGCTAACTAACTGACTTCATCCTGTTGTTCTATGTCTCATCAACAGAATCATCCAATTTAAAAAAAAATAGATAGTAATGATGCTGTAGGGATAGGAGTACCTGAATTTGAATTCTGATTTTCTTCTACCTACTTCCTTGGACAAGTCATTTAACATATGGGCCTCAGTTTTCCCATCTGTAAAATGAAGGGGGTTTAGCTAGAGGCCTTCCAACTCTAAATCATACAGTCCTAAGATCAAGAGCCATTTCCATTTCAGAGAGAGAAAGGAAAGCACTTTGATGTATCAATTAATAAGCATTTAAGTACTTACTGTGTGCCAAGCACTATGCTAGATAACAATAATACAAAGATATATTTGTAAAGTACTGGTCATTTTAGTGCACCACTACCACATACAGTCCTGAGCATTGCATAATAATTTTAAATTGAATAAAAGAAAATTTCAATACTTTTAGGTCTCTAAGTCTTTGAAAATCATTGTTCTATTTACCTGTTGCTTTAGTCTAAATGGGATGCCTAGAGGATTAAGGACAGAACTTAAGAAACCAAAAAACCCAAGGGTTATTCGAAAAAGTTCTCCAAAGTTACCCCCTCCTTTCAGAGTTTGTTAATATAGATCTCCTGGCAACTGTTTTCACTAAGTGACAGATCCCATACTCTTTTAATCATCCAACATTAAAGAAATGATCAGTCAGTTATTCCTGGGGAGTAAAGCTCTCTTCTTTATTTTGCATGAATTTCTTTAACCTTGAGGACTAAGAATTATACAAACTTTTCTTTTGGAGGGGGGGAATCTTTCCCTCCCATTGACATACATTACTGTCTATACCCTACACAAAGGAAAAATCCAAATCACAATAGACAGGCTTGTTTACCACAAAGAAATTTTCTATTTTTTAGGTCACATCTATCTCTTCACAATAACCCAATACTTAGCTGAAGGACAGAATCCTGAGCCTGTGAGTTGGTTGCTTGGACCAGACACTCTGAAGAATCAATTTTCCTCACTTTTTTCCCTTTTACAAAATTGGTTGAATTCCTTATTGAACCAACCAGGTGTTTTAATATAGTAAGACACATCCTGTACCAACACAATACCAACTGGTCTTGAGAAAAACTGGAAAATTCCATTACAACTCTGAAGGCTTCCAAACATCTGAGCTTTTGAGCACTGGAATAATGTACTGAATTTGGTTAGAATTCCAGGAAAATAGCAACCTTCCAGCAAGAAGCTGAAAATTTATAAGCTAGCAGGCAATGTGTTTGCTTTTTGCAATAGCAATTAAAAACAAAACAGCACAAATAATCTGAATAGGGAATTGTACACCAGGGAAAAGAGTGAAGACACTGTGGGAAAGCAGGCAAGGAAAATGGTAAATGACATTGGGATTTTCTATTTGAGCTTATGTAACATTTTAATCAGAGATGATTAGCAAAGAATTCTTTGTGACATTTTAAATGGAGAATGAAGAGACTGTCTTGCCATCCTTATAATTTTTCATATCCCATGCATTGGAACATCAGAAAATTATTAGCTTCAGTTTGTGAAACAGTATTGTTATGCTTTGTCTATATGGGAAATGTTTGGTTCTATTACAGGGCAAGCATCCAATCCCTTCTGTGTAACATTATTCTAACACAAATTTTCAGTGGTAGGATAGCCCTTTGTGGATGAGAGGGATTTTCTGGATGAAACTGGCAGGTTCGATTCTCATTAGTCATCCCACAGAAATAAACCTAAAGGGAGTGGGGGAATGTGTAATAGGTGGACCACCATTTTCAAATAAGGAATCATTTTAGTTCAATGGAAGGCAGTATATTCTGGTGGAAAGGATTCAATTTTAAGCAGAGAAGCTGGTTTTGCATCTTTCTTTGACTTACCAATCAACCAGCTGGCCACTGAGGGCCAGTGAAATAATGAATAAGATATAGCAGCAACTGTGGAGTCAGAAAGATCTGAATTCAAATCCAGTTTCAGACATAGAGCATTTACTAGCTGTGGCATGCTGGGCAAATCACTTAATGCAAATTGCCTCTCAAAATAAATAATTTTTTTTGATTAATAAAAAAGACAAAATTGAAATAACCCCTATCCTCAAGGAGCTTCCACTCTATTCTGTTTCTGAAACTATTTATGTGGTTATTAATAATATTTTTCATAGATACTTCCTTAAACTTCAATTTCATAAGCAGTAAAGTGAGGAGGTTTAATTGGAGGTCCATTCTAGCATTAAAACAAGCCAGGTATATGGTACTTGGTGAAATGCCTTGCACATAATAGACCCTTAATAAATATTTCAATATTAATTAGTGACATAAATATTTGTTGAATATTATAGTATCATATATTAACATTTATTGAATTTTATAAATCTTTTATTTCACTAAGCAGTTCCACTGACTGAATCCCATTCCTATGGTATATCATGATATCATAATCTTAGTCTTTAGAGAACCATCTAGACCATAACGCTCATTTAATGAATGTATTGACAGATAGCCAGAAAGAAAAAGTTTGGCAAGAATCAGAATTTGAACCCAGGTCTTTGAATTCCAAATCCATTCTTTCTTTTCCATCATACTTCCTCTGATGAATTACAGAAGGGAAAGAAACCAAAGGAGCCTATTCTCTATTAATAAAGGCAACTATGACACAAAGCCAGACAACTTTCCCTTCTTAAATGTTGTTCTTGGCACTGTGGGGTGCTTAATGGCATGGGGGAAGAATACTATAAAAATAAAAATATTAGCTAGTTTATTAACTTATTTAATATAGTATTGAAGCTAAGCAAATAGACTGTAAAATCCTATCATAATCATAAATCTGTTTCGGGGAAGTATCTCTGAATAAACTGGATGCTGGCAGGAAGAGTCATTTGTGAAATATACTTTCCAACTGCTGCTATTAGAGTTTTTATAAAATTGCTTCTTTGGTTGGATCTCCTCCCCCCCCCCTCTATATTTTTTTTCACAAGCAACTATTGGGAATGTATAGAAATATATTTTTTTGAATGTACATTACATTAAAGTCCAAATTTCCTATCTTTGACAGAGATGAAAAATAGTGCAGGGTAAGAATTATTATCCCTTGCTTGCATTTATCATTTGTTTCCTTTAGATAATTTTTGTACAGCTATATCAAGTTTTTTTACATCACAAAGGTGGCTGAGTATTTATGTCTTGCAGCTCTCAGAACAGCCCTCTTTCTGAGATACTTTATTGAGTGATGGATCAATTTTTTACTTATCAAAATGATTTCCATTTCTTAAAAGCAAAGGTAATGTTAACCTATTCTTGCAGAAGAAAAATGACTTTAATCTCAGATGCTCCATTAAACAGGAGTGGGGGTGGGGAGGCTACCAATCAATAAAGGCAAAGGTCATAGAAATGGATGATTAGAACATAAAATAGTACTCCCCAGCTAAGGAGTAATAAACAGGTGGGGAAAGAGAGAGAGAACAGGACATCCTAAAGAGAAAGTTTTAGGACATCTCTTTAAATGCACTCATGTAACAAACTCTAGAATGAGAATTCAGGCAAAACTTTTAATAAGTACTTAATTCCAAAGCTGACATATTGGAAATACTTTGCCCCTCTCTTCATGTGCTTTTACAAAAATTTAATATGCCCACACCACAATGAGCTATACCTCTCAAAGAATCTAATTAGGAGATGAAGTACTTTGAATAGAAAAAATAATGCAGTTATTCCAACTGGAATTGAGGGAATGATTTGTCCATTAATTCTGCCACCTAAAGAAAGTCTTCTCTATCCCCTCTTAATTCTAATGTCTTCTCTCTCTTAATTATTTCCTATTCATCCTGTCCATAACATGCTTTGTTTATTTTTGTTTGCATGTTGTCTTGCCCATTTGATTGTAAGCTCCTTGAGGATGGGGACTGACTTGCTTTTTTTTTTTAATTTCTAGCAATTAGTAAAGTGTCTGGCACACTATTGCTACTTAATAAGTATTTATTGATTCATTGATTAAGCCCAAGTATCTATAATGCCAATTATCCTACCATTGAAAATTATTATAGGGTATTTTTGCTTTGTTTGGGTTTGGGGTAACTTTTCTTTTTTTTTTTTTCCTAGATTAATAAAGGTTTATTATGGGGTTTGGAAGTAAAGTTAAAGTCTAGTTAGTAAAAGGTGAAGGTAGAGATAAAAGGGCACCGGAAATAGGATTCCAGGGGACAGAGATCCCAGGCATAAGGCTGCCATGTTAGGAACCTCTGCTGTAACTTTTCTTTTGGGGGGAAAATTTCCATTATTAGAATGCAAGCTGCTTGAAGGTAGGGACCATGCTTTTGCCTTTCTTTTTTATCCCTATTAGTGCATAGTGCACTTTTGTTTTTGTTGTTGTTTAGTTATTTCTATTGTATGTAATTCTTCCTAAGAGAATATTTGACTTCAGTCTAAGATAAGGACCTCTGCCTTTCTCTGATGCTCTGTACCTTGGCAATCCAAGAGATGAGGATCTAGAAACAGCTAGGTAGCAGAGTGGATAGAGCACCAGCCCTGAAGTGAGGAGAACCTGAGTTCAAATCTAGCCTCAGACATTTGACTGTGTGACCCTGGGCAAGTCACTTAACCCTAATTGCCTCAACGAGAGAGAGACGAGAGAGAGAGAGAGAAGAGAGACGATGAGAGAGAGAGAGAGAGAAGAGGATCTGACCTGAATTACTCAACCCACCATCATCCCCACAGAAGCAGGAAAAGATCCAGGTTTTCCATTTGAACAGGAAAGGAATGTCCATATAAAAGAAAGTCACCCTACACAGTGTTATGAAGAGTTGGTAATGAGCAACTAAATCATAAATGTGGACCAATCATCTCCAAGGGATCAATGATCTCAAGCTAGATGAGACCTTAGGGATCATTGAGCCCAATCCCTTCATTTATAAATGAAGAATCTGAGATCCACAAAGTTAGTCAATCAATAAACAATAAATACTGAATGTTTATTTAGTGTCTTGGTAAGCATTGTGCTAATCACCAGAAATAAAAAAAAAAATTTTTTTAAGGCAAAAATTAGTATTTGAGATCACATTTGAACTCAGGACTTCTGAACTATAGGAAGTCCAACATTGACTACAAGGCCAGCAATTTATCCACAGGATTGGGTTTTTTGTTTGTTTTTTTATTAAAGTTTTTTATTTTCAAAACATCTTCATAATTTTCAACATTTACCTATCCACAGGATTGTTAAAGGGAATGCAAAAAAAAAAAATAAATAAAGGGGAGGGGAGGCAAATAAATAGAAGGAAAGCACAACTTCCTTGGAAGATGGGTGGGGAAGAGTAAGTGTTGTTTTAAATGGGTTAGAAAATCCCCCTTGGTATTTTAGGACTAGGGCAGAATTCTAAGAAGGAATGGAGTCATGTAAGTACTCTTGCTCCTTTTCCTGAGATAGCCCACTTAAAACCTAACCATTTCCCTCCTGCAATGAGAACAGTAAATGCTAATAGGTTCCAAGAGAGTGATATGTCAGAAAAGGGAATTTAGATCACCCTTTAAGAGAGCTTGAGGCAAAAACATACAGAAGAAACTCATGTAGGTCTCAGGCTAGGGAGGTTTTGTTTCATAAAAATCAGGGGAAAAAAAAAAAAAGAATGCCTTCACTAAGCAACCTGAACTCAACTTATCACATTAACATTAAATCTTCCCCTCCACCTCCAAGACTAAGGTTTCTACTGTTTTCAGTGATAAACCAGGGCTATCTTTCTAGCTCCCCTGAACAGAGCTGCATAACTCACATTAAATGGAATGGGTAGACTGCAAAATCAGGACACCAAACTTATTCCAGTCTAGGATACAAGGAGACTGAGTATTTTACTGTCTTTCATGAAGGATAGAATAGAGTGAGGGTAGATATGGAAATCCAGATTTTCAGGGAACTGAAAATACCTTGGTTATCTACTGATTAAAAAAAAAAAACTATTTACCTTCATTGCAAAACTGGACTATGCTCAAGGCACAAATATGCTTGGATTTGTTATAGAATTTGAACCCTATTTTATAAAATACAGGAGAATGTATCATGTTGCATTCTGGGACACATTGTAGGCTGCCAGTGAGGTGAAATCACTGGATTCTAGACATATAATCAAGAATGGTGAAAGATTTTCTTTCTTCTCTGTGAAATGAAAAGATAAAAATATTTCTTTCAAAGGGTAAAAAAGAAATTTAAAAGATGACAAAATGAGATTTCATAGCAAGATGAAGCTTTTAAAACTATGATTTTCTTTCACTCATTCTTTTTTCTTTCCTTCCTTTCTTCCTTTTCCCCTCCTTCCTTATTCCTTCCTTCACTTTTCTTCTTTTCTTTCCTCTTTCCCTCCCTTTTCTATTTGTCTTTCTCTCTTTTTCTGTATCTGTATCTCTGTCTATCTCTTCCTGTCTCCCTTTTTCTCTTTCTCTTTCTGTCTCTGTTTCTATCATTTCTCTGTCTGTCTCTGTCTCTCCATCTCCCTCTCCTTATTTCTTTCCTTTTCCTAGCTAAGTTTCAAGAAGTAGTGGGAAGACATCTGGCCTTAATGTCAGGAGGCTGTGGGTTCAAGACTTGTGTCTGACACATATTGGCTAGGTGATCATAAAAAATATGTGATTTAACTTGTCATTATTGCTAGTTAACTATAATTTGTGGAATGGTTGGGCAGCTAGGTAGCATAATGAGTAAAGCTCATACCTGGAGCCAGGAAAACCTTAATTTAAACCCAATCTCAGATACTTCCTAGTTCTGGGGACATTTCACTTAACCTCTCTTTACTTCAATCTCCTCATCTATAAAATCTATAAAAAATAATAGTACCCACCTCTCAGGGTTGTTGTGAGGATCAAATGAGATATTTGAAAAATTGCTTAGCACAGTGCCTAGCACGGACACTCAATAAACATTAGTTTTTACTATTATCTGCATTTGTAAAAAGAATTTTCCCACCTGGAAGCTCCTTACATTAATGAAATCATAGAATTGGACCAAAAAGTATTGAAATACTTGTCCATTGTTATGCCCAATAAGGCATACAAGGAAAAACATCACATATACTTTCTTATTTCAACCCTTTTTCCAATTCAGCTCATACCAATTCTATTTAACACTTATTAAATATCAGGGTATATAAAGACAAAACTCAAATAGTCCCTTTCTTCAGAAGACAATTCAATAATCCCAGCAGTCAATTCAGTTCTAGGCACCACATTTTAGAAACAACATTGACAAATTGAAGGACATCCAGGGACCATGCTATGCAATGATCAGTCAAAAGTTAATTATTGACTTTTTTTAAAAATTGGAGTTAAATGATTTGTCCAGGGTCGTAGAGCTAGTAAGTATCTGACGCTGGATTTGAAATCAGATCCTCCTGATTCCAGAGACAATGCTCTATCCACTGTGTCACCTAGTTGCACAACATTATCTGGTTGTTGATTTATTGTTTACTTTGATAGAATACACCAGGGATATTCTTTCCTTCTATCTGGATATGATATCTTCCTGCTGGATGACACAGTAGATAGACCACTCAAACTGGAGCCAAGAAGACCTGAGTCCAAATTTGATTTAAGACAACTACTAGTCATGTCACTCTCTGCAAGATACTTAACCTCTGTTTTCCTCAGTTTTCTAATCTGTAAAATAGGGATTATAATAGTACCTACCTCCCAGAATTGTTGTGAGGATCAAAGGAAAATGCTCAACACCATGCCTGGCACATCATAAGTATTGTATCAATGTTAGCTAATTATTATTATTAATACAAATAATGGTTTCCATATTACTATTAACTCATTTTGAGCCTGGGGTCCATTAAAACCCTAATTACATCACCCAAAAGCCACAGTTTAATTTCTATCTCAGATACTTAACTGTCTTAACTGTCTACATGAGTTTGGGCAGGTGATGTGATTCCTTATCTTAGTTTCCTCATGGGTAAAATTAGCTGGAAAAAGAAATGTTAACTTATTCTATTTTTTTGCCAAGAAAACCCCAAATGGAGTCATGAAAAGTCTGGACATGACTGAAAAATGACTAACCAATAGCAACAAAAGGAAGGGATTAGCTTGGAACTCCTAGATTCTTAAACTTATTTTTGTGCTATGGATCCCTTTCCTGCTTTGATGATATCTATGCATCATTTCTCAGAATCAGATTTGTTACCTACCTTCATAATTGAAGGAACTACTAACTTTCAGTTAGAAGTTAGTCAATAATGGTCAATAAACTTGATTAACTACTTACTCTGTGACAGGCACCATGCTAAGTGCTGGAGATACAAACAAATAAATAGAAAGACACCTGTCCTCAAAAAGATTAGACTTTAATTGGTAAAGACAATACATAAAAGGAAAGTGACAAGGTGAAGGGGGAAAGGGACATGGTCATGTTCATGGACTGGACATCAACCAGAGTGGCTAGTGGAAAATGGAGTTATCTGGAAAGTGCTGAGCCCTCCATAAAGGAAGGAGTTTATTATTTAACCTTTCAATTAGAGGGAAGAAACAATTGATGGTGCTAGGAGGGTGTGGAATACAAAAGCTGTATTAATCTCCATCAATTTGAAATTTTAGGGGATGAGCTTATACTTGTGAAAAGCATGATGTTCAAGGATTAAAAAACAAGGAGACCTGTTAAAAAATGAAGATTAATGAAAAAATAGAATTGTTTTCCCACCCAAATTCACAGTCCCCCTGAAATCTATCTATGGACCTCTGTGGATTCCAGGTGAAGACTGGACTAAGTCATCTTTAATCATATTTTTAGTACCAGATCTATGATTCTGTGATCATATACTTATATCAGCAATTAAAGAATGGAAATTTCCAAAGGGTGAATACTGACTCATTCAATCAACAGGTGAGTATTTATTAAACACTTACTATGTGCTAGGCACTATGCTCAATACTGAGGATGCAGCTGTCAGCCATTTTCAGTAGTGTCCAGTTCTTAGTGATATCCTGTTGGGGTTTTCTTAACAAAGTTACTGGAATAGTTTGTTATTTCCTTTTCCAGTTCATTTCATAGATGAGGCAAACAGAAATTAAATCTATCCAGGGCCACACAACTCATAAGGGCCTGATACCAGATTTGAACTCAGGGAGATGAGCCTTCCTCTCTCCAAACCCAGCACTTTACCCACTGAGCCAACTGGCTGCCCTAATATTAAGGATGCTAAGATTTTTTAAATGTATAACAATCCTTACTCTCCACAGAATGTACATCCTTTTGTGTGAAATACTATGCATTCATATTACCTATGTATTCATATATGTGTTTATATATACATGTAAGTGTACTATGTATTTATATATGCAGAAATATGAAGAATAAAAACAAAGTTGTTCCATAAAAGGTTGTTATGAAAGAAAGATGCTAATAATTGACAGGGAGAATAAATCATGAAAAGGTTTATATGGACAATGGTGCTTATCACAGTACAGAATATCACAGCACCATTCTCTGCAGGGTTGAGATTACCTGAATTCTGGGCTTCTAGGGAGCAGTCACCCTATTCTGTGGAAGAATAAACATTAAAGTAGGTGGATCAGTATAACCTATGAGTTGGGAAAAACTGCATTTGAGTCCTGCCTCTTGACACATACTATTTGGGAGACATTGGGCAAGTCCCTTCACTTTGTAGTACCCAATATATAGCTCTTTAGGGTTATAAATTACAAAGCAAATTCTCAGAATCAGAATTGATTATAATGGGGAGCTCAAATTTAACCTCAGACACTTACTAGCCATATGATTCTGGGAAAGTCACCCAGTTTGTTTCAGTTTCCTCGTCTATCAAATAAGCCAGAGAGGAAATACTAAAGCATTCCCATATCTTTACCAAGAAAACTCCAAAACTTTACCAAACACTCCAAATACAGAGTTGGACAAAGCTGAAATGACTGAAAAATAATGAGGTAGGAAAACACTATGACATTCTCAGATACTTACAGATATAGAGGAAGGTCAGAGTCCCTGGTATATAACTTTCACTGCTGCATTATTGTGAAAACAATTAGATATTTCAAAATCTCTTTGAAGAGGTAATAATGTAATAATGATACTCTGGACTTATAAAAAGGCTTTCATCTTAGGATCTCAAAATATATCACAAACATCAGCTTGTTAATCTTTACAACATTCTTGTGAAGGAAATAAGCAGCAAATTAATATTGAGGGAGTAATTACCCAGATTTTATAGAAACAGTAAACTGAGGTACCAAACTATGAAATTGGATAGTGGCAAGGTACCCACATAGAGAGGCCTCCTGGCATATTTTTATATGGTAGAAATATTTGGTGAGTACATTCAACTGCCTTCATTAATGTAGCAGTTAGCACTAGAGTTATTTAAGTAAATCTGAAGCTTCATAGGAAAATATTTAGCTTTGGGGAAGCTAGAGGCCTTTGCTCTCTATTTCTATAGCTAAACCCAGATCCCTTCAATCTTTAAACAATTTCTATTGGAATGGAGATCAGTAGGGATGTAAGGCTTTGTGTTTCTGTGTATTCTTCTTGATAACTGGGAATGGAGGTGCTAATAAATGTTTAATTACCAGTTCTGTATTTTAAAAAGCAAGATACTCTTTGAAGTTTAATCTGTATTAACATTTTTCTCCATCTGTTTCCTAAGTTTAGATGATCAGCAAAACGAAACAAATATGATTTGTAGCATTTGTCCATTTCTGAGGTGAAAATGCTGATACGGTGATAATTTAACAATTGTTTCTCTTAAGTCACTGAGCTGAGTTTAGCACACTTCTGCTAACACTCTTCTATCTAATTCTCTGATTTCTTCTATTAATAAATTAATGCCCATCCAGTTGTCCACTTTTATCCATTTTTGTGGTCTTACTATCTACCAATCTATAGCCTCTCTCATCACTGTTAACCATACCTGCTACTTGAAAGACAAACTCCTAATTTCTCTCTCAGTGCAATTCATCTTTTCTCTTCACTGGATTCTTCATTAGCTCCTTATTCTATGCCCTGTTGAACTTCCAGAATTTACTTTATCCTTAAACTAGTCCTTATTTCTTTCTTGGTTTTTTTCTGTTGTAACTGAGTTTTTGTTTTAACAAGGAATGTAGCTACTAGTATACCTTCAACTGACAATTTGCTTCTATCGAGGAAGGTCAGCCTCTTCAACCTATCCTGTAATTTCAGGAAGGCTGCTTTGGAGTAATGAAATAGGAAGGGGATACTGACCTAGCTAGACAGAGCAACCGAATCAACCTTAATGATCAGTAAAGTAACAGATGCCTCAATCAGATCTCCCTCATGTTTTTTCTTGGAATTGAAATCTGATTTTCCAATACTAATTCAAACAAGATTAGAAGGGAAGTAACAAATTGGGAAAATATTTTTACAGTTAAAGGTTCTGATAAAGGTCTCATTTCCAAAATATATAGAGAACTGACCCTAATTTATAAGAAATCAAACCATTCTCCAATTGATAAATGGTCAAAGGATATGAACAGACAATTCTCAGAAAATGAAATTGAAACTATATCCACTCATATGAAAGAGGGTTCCAAATCACTACTGATCAGAGAAATGCATATTAAGACAACTCTGAGATACCACTACACCCCTGTCAGATTGGCTAAGATGAAAGGAACAAATAACGATGAATGTTGGAGGGGCTGTGGGAAACTGGGACACTGATGCATTGTTGGTGGAGTTGTGAAAGAATCCAGCCATTCTGGAGAGCAATTTGGAACTATGCCCAAAAAGTTGTCAAACTGTGCATACCCTTTGATATAGCAGTGCTACTACTGGGCTTATATCCCAAGGAAATACTGAGGAGGGGAAAGGGACCTGTATGTGCCAAAATGTTTGTGGCAGCTCTTTTCATAGTGGCTAGAAACTGGAAGATGAATGGATGTCCATCAATTGGAGAATGGTTGGGTAAATTATGGTATATGAAGGTTATGGAATATTATTGCTCTGTAAGAAATGACCAGCAGGATGAATACAGAGAGGTTTGGAGAGACTTGCATGAACTGATGCTGACTGAAATGAGAAGAACCAGAAGATCACTATACACTTCAACAACAATACTGTATGAACATGTATTCTGATGGAAGTGGTTATCTTCAACATAAAGAAGATCCAACTCACTTCCAGTTGATCAATGATGGACAGAAACAACTACACCCAGAGAAGGAACACTGGGAAGTGAATGTAAACTGTTAGCACTACTGTCTATCTACCCAGGTTACTTATACCTTCAAAATCCAATACGTAACGTGCAACAAGAAAATTGGATTTTCACACATATATTATATCTAGGTTATACTGTAACACATGTAAAATGTATGGGATTGCCTGTCATCTAGGAGAGGGAGTAGAGGGAGGGAGGGGAAAAATCTGGAAAAATGAATACAAGGGATAATGTTATAAAAAAATTACTCATGCATATATGCTGTCAAAAAATGTATAATTATAAAATTAATTAAAAAAAAAAAGAAACCTGATTTTCTTTAAATGACATTGCATCTTCCATTATCTTCTCCTTTTAAGACTCTGGCCATTTACCAAATTCATAGGGAAAATGCAGACTACATGTTCTTTGATCCTTAACACCATTCTCATGTCATCAGCCAATCACTAACACTCTATTTTGCCTTATTTTAAATCCATATCCTCTGATAATGTGAGGTCCTCTGTATCAGACAGATTCTCTGCCTACCAATGGGACAATATCTCCTAACTCAATTTTTCCTTTTCTAACTCATTATCCTCAATGACAATTTCAATATCCATGTCAACAATCCATCCCTGATCTGCTCTTCTAATTCTTCAACCTGTTTGTCTCCATTAGCTTTCACATCTACTCCATATCAGTCATCAACCACAAAACCAAACCTGGAATTAGGCTATTATTAGTCATTGTTCCAACTCCAAGATCTTCAAATTTGATATTTTCCCCATCTGACCATAATTTACTTTCCTATCAATTATTGCCCTCCTCATCCCTTACCTACTCAATCTGTAGTTCGACTCACTGGGAACTTTAGTCAGCTCTTCTCCCTTCACCTGGTTTAATCATCTCCTTCTGATTATACTCATCATGGACTCCATCATTTGCAACTGTGCCCATTCTAACACCTTTAATTCACCTTGGCATTCCACTGTCCTATCCTGCCAGCTTCCCACCCTGGATCACTATGACCATCTGCTGCCACTCTTGCTGCCAAAAACTTACTGCTTGAGAAAATTATGCAACCATGGTGACAGAACCCCCTATCAATTTATGTTTTCTAACTTCAACGGGGCCTTCATGGCTCCATGGAAAATCTCATATCCAGTTATGATTGATCCCTTAATAATTCCTCGTGACAGCTGTTCTAAACCTTTGCCAATCTTCTCAAGACCCCAAACTCCCCACACCCAGTCTTGGAAGATGACTTTACCTCCTCCTTTTTTTAAAGTAATGTCTCTATGTAATCTGCCCTAAGTCTGTTTTGCTTTTTTTTTCCATAAAATAAATGAAAAACAAATTATCAAAGTCCACAGTACTGAATGATGTCATGAAGCCAGGCTTCTCCAATCACAGCACTTAATTCCAAAAGGCTTGTAATGAGAAATAGATTTACTTGAAGCTTTAGAAGTATGCCTATGAAAATGTAGCTCGTAGGTAAAAGATGAAATAGAAAACAATCATTTATGGAGCTTGGGGGCTGTGATTTAGAATAAGAGATGATATTTTTCTTCCAGATAGAAAACACATTTATTTTCTTCATTTTACAATGGAAAGCAACCCTTCCTTTGGCTTGTTAAATAATTTCAGAGATAAATGAAAGTGGATATTTCAAAGTTTACAGTTTAATATAGCTTGATGGCATGTAAGCCTCATCATCTGAGATAGTGTTTACTATTGGATAATATATTAAGCCATCTCTCAGAGATTGTTATTAGAAGATTTTAATGCTCCATAAAACTAAGCTTGTAATGTCTGATGTCCTAAGATATTACAGAGATGTTTCTAACATCTAACAGAGATGGTAAAATAAGGCAATCTTGCTGCTTCTTTCCTTCCAATATATTTCACAAATTTATTTGCCAGATTCCAGTCTAAAACACATGAGAGAAATTAAGATTTTCATCTGGTATAGAGTTTACAGGTAAATAATATACTATTCAATTATTGTGTATGGCTAAGAAGTCATAATAAGGTTAAGAGATAATGAGATATCTAGAGAGCTGACCTCCAAGCCAGAAAAACCTGTATTTAAGTCTTGTCTCTGGAACATACTGTTTGGGAGAACTTGGGCAAGTCCCTCTACTTTATAATATCTAATATATAGCTCTCTAAGGCTATAAGCTACAGAGCAGATTCGCAATAAAGGCACAGGTTTGGTAATAGATAGGCAGTTCCTACTCACAAAATTGTTGTTTGTCCTTCATTCTAAAACACTGATGATGTTATGACATGCAAGTGAGTTGAATTTTGACCCTTATATAAATAAAATAAAATACTTTTGTGGCAAAGAACTAGAAATTAAAAGAATTTTCATCACTTGGGGAATTGAGGAATGAGTTATAGCATATAATGAATGGAATGGGATGCTATTGGGCCATAAGAAATGAAGAAAGGTATAGTTTAAGAGAAACTAGAGAAAACATGGATGAATGGATGCAGAATGGTGTAAAAGGGATCAGGAGAATACTATTTCTGATTAACAACATCGTAAAGGCAAACAACTCTGAAAAATTTAAGAAAGATCAATGTAATGGCCATTCATGATCCAATGGGTCTGATGAGGAAGTGTTCATCTCCTGAGAGAAAATTGAAAGACTCAAGTTATGGAATGAGACATAAGTTTTCGAAATGGCCAATACACATGGCTATGTTTATTACTATAATCTTTTTACTTTTTTGGTTTCAATTGGCAAAGAGGGGTGAGAAAGAAAGAAAATAAATTCTTGTTAATTGAAATTTTTTTTTAATTAAAAGGCTTATTTTCTTTAAGTATTTTGATGCTTTTCATACTCCCTTCTTCTCATCCTACTCCTCCAAAAAAAAATCTATGTAAACCACTGATGAAACAATTAGATGGAACACCCCTCCTAAAGTCAGGAAGCCTCTTCCTGAATTCAAATCCAACTTCAGACACTTATTAGATGGGTGACCCTTGGCAAGTCACTTCACCTTGTTTGCCTCAGTTTCCTCATCTGTAAAATGAACTAGAGAAGGAATCACTCCAGTATCTTTGCCAAGATAACCCAAATGGGGTCATAAAGACTTGGACACCACTGAAATTACTTGAACAAACTAGAAATTATATTGGAAGAGTTTGAATAGAGCTTTATTAGGGCTATATAAATGCTATCTATGACAAAATTTAAATCTGTGTTCCCTACTTATCTATCCTATTATCTGCTATATAATGCTTTATAACAACAAGGGTTTTACAAGAACTTTCCTCATAGTGGCTATGAAGTAGGAAATGAAAGTATTACTGCCCCTGTTTTTCAAGGAAAGACACTGAGGTTTAGGAAATTAAATGACAGTCCATTACATTTTTGGAAAACTCTAGTTATTGCAAAACTTTCCTGGTATCAGTCCTTAATCTGTCCCTTTGCTCCTACCAGTGCCCTTTAGGGAAGTATCCCTAGTTCCTTGCTCCATATAATAATCCTTGAAGTACATGAAGATAATTCAAAGTTATTGTGTCTGTCTTGAGTTTTGTCATCTCTAGTCTAATCATCCTCATTTTTTTTCAACAAGTCCTTATGTAACTTAAATCTGAGGCCTTTTATCATCTTCATCACACTTATCTTGGAAGTCTCCATTTTATCATTGTCTTTCCCTAAAATATGGTATCAACAACTAACATCACTGGCATCTCCAAGTGCCCAAGTAAATCTCTGCTAGGGAGTTACACATTATCAGGAGTGCCACTAAAGCTTTAGGCACAGGGGTACCATGTAGTCAATTACTACACCAATGTGCTGAAACCCATTCAAGAGGACTATTTATGTGATCTGTATACCTAAAACAATGGTGTTCCCAAAAGTCTTCTAAAATTACTCCACTGCATTCTTCCAAAAAGAAAAACAAAAATTCCCTCAATTCCCTCCCCAATATGAGTTCTCCTTTTATCTCCTATTCCTAACTAGTTTCTTTATTTATGCTCAATTTTTATAACATATAAGGACTGACTCAATGATCACCGCAAGAATTAGAGGGATAAAAGGTTGTGCCAAGGTATTCTATAATAATAATAATAGGCAGGGGAAGCTAGATGGCACAATGAATAAAGCACCAGCCCTGGAGCCAGGATGACCTGAATTCAAATCCAACCTAAGACATTTAATACTTAGTAGCTGTATGACTTAGCCCCAATTGTCTCATCAAAAAAGAAAAAAAGAAAGAGAGAAAATAAATATTAGGATGGATAGCAGTCCTAATTTTAGAATCAGAAAGACCAGCATAATCCTCAAAAATCTGGGGTCATCTCTTTACCAAGACAATGCACTAGAGGAGGACATTTGTAGAGGTATCCTCACATTTAAAAGCACAGTGCCTGGGACATAGTAGGGTCTTAATAAATGCTTAATAATTATAATATACAGTATATATATATATAATATAATAAAATAATAAATAGCCATTACTATCCTTAAGTAAAATCAAATACTGACAAATAAAATCAAATAATGACTAGTATTATAAAATGATTAATATATTATATGATTTTTATGTTTTATATGATTGCATATGTAAAATCTTTATTAGATTGTTTGCCTTTTCAGGGAGGAAGGAAGAAGAGGGAAGGAATTTGGAACTCAAAACTGTAATTGGGAGAAAAATTAAATATTTAAAATAGCTAGCATTTGCATACTACTTTAACATTTGCAACATATTTTGCATAAATTATCTCATTTGAGCTTCACAACAACACTATATGGTAGTTGCTACTATTATTCATAGTCCATAGATGAGAAAACTAAGATATTAAAAAGGTGGAAAAAAGAGACAGCATATATATGTATGAATGTATAAAGCACCTACTATGTTCCAGGTACTGTGCTAAGTGCTTTTTATAATTCTTTTCTCATTTGATCTTCACAACAGCTTTTCAAATTAGCAGCAGAACCAAGATTAGAATCCAGACCTCATGACTCCCAAACTAATTCTATTTTTTCTACACAAAGTATATAACACAGACAATAGAATCCGCCAATTAAATTTTTTGAGTCAATTGGGATTAAGTGACTTGCCCAAAGCCATTTCCCTCTCCAGTTCATTTTACAGCTGAGGAAACTGAGGCAAATAGGGTTGAGGGACTTGTTCAGGGTCACACAACTAGTGGCAAAGGCTGGATCTGAACTCAGGTACTCCTGATTCCAGGCAGTGCTCTATCGGTTGTGCCAATTAATGCATTTCTTCAAGCAGTTTAATCACAATTTTTGTACATCGTTCTGGCCTGGAATGCTCAATCATTGCTTTCAGTTACTAACTTCTCTAATCAAGAAATAATACATTATACAAACCATTCATCAACAGCCATTAAGTCTTGCTTTGTGCATACATGGCAATACAAATGTTCAAAAGCAATCATTTCAATCAACTTGTATTTCTCAACACAATGCTGAAATGATTGTCTTTTCTCTCTTTTTGGATGAATTGGATGAATTTACCATTTTTTAATGTTTGTTTTGTTAGTGGGTTGGTTGGGGTATTTTTTGCTTGTGGGCAGAAAAGCTAAAATTGGCTTTATGAGAAGAATGATGGTAGCAAATTGTAAATACATACAGGGATACCATCAGACATTTTTTCTTTTTTAAAAATGTATTTTATTAAAAAAACAGAATAAGAAAAAAGAAAATCAGAAAAGAGAGAGAACATTGTCATGTGTCCAGGAAAACATCAGGGAGGATTCAAAATATATGACAACAAATCATCAGTTAAAGGATGTATACATATATATATATATGAAATTAATGTATATATATGAAATTATATTCATGAGTGTCTATTTTTTTTACTTCCTTGTACATTGTTCTTTTATTTTCTGTTGCTCACCTTTTTTTTTACTTTTTTTCTTTTTTCATCCCCTACCCCCAAACAAGCTATAAGTTAAGAAAAGATATATTTATGTATACATATGTAAATATATACATATACATACATACACACATACACTGTCACACATATACATTCATAGATATATCTTTCCTATTCCTATTTGATTTGCTTCTTAGCTTGCCTTGCTATTATTTTACTTCCCACACCATCAGCCATTTTTTCAAAAAAACATATACTTTCACGCATATTGTAGGAGGTAAGTAGAAGCATCTAGGTGACCCAATGATAGAGTTCTGGGCCTGGGGTAAGGAACACTTGCCTTCAAATCTTACTTAAGATATTCACTAGCAAATTCTTAGTCTCTCCCTGCTTAGGCAACTGGGTGGTGCGGTAGATAAGAGTACCAAGCCTGAAGTCAGGAAAATCTCAATTCAAATCCAACCTCAGACACTTACTAGTTGTGTGACACTGAACAAGTTCCTTAACCCTGTTTGTCTTAGTTTCCTCAGTGTAAAATGAACTGGAGAAGAAAAATAACAAACCATTCCAGTATCTTTGCCAAGAAAACTCCAAATGGGTCCAAAAAAGAGTCAAATGTGACTGAAACAACTAAATGATCACAACTGTCTCAGTTTCCTTATCTGTAAAATGGGAATTTTACATGTTATAAGAATAAAAAGAGATATTTCAAAAGTGTTTTGTAAACCTAAAAAGTAGATACTCCAAGGGTTTATGTTAGGATAAAATGAGATAATGTTTGTAATGTTTGCAAAACTAAGACTATATAAACACTCTGATACAGCAAAATTATGTAATAGGGTGAAAGCTTTACAGAATCTCAATTTGTTAGGATGAAAGTATAGAAATTTGAGAATTAATTAACTCCTAGTAGAAGGCCTGTAAGGCATTTGGAGGTTGCTTCAACCTGAGTTTAAATCCCACCTCAGACACTGATTAGCTGTGAGACTGAGCAAATCATTTTTAAGCTGTTTGCCTCAGGTTCCTCATCTATGAAATGTATATAACAATAGCAACCGCCTCCCATAATTGTTGTGAAGATCAAATAAGATATTTGTGAAGCATTTCACAATACAATGATGCAGGATCAGGCATTTAGTTCTTGCTGTTTAGTCATGTCTGACTCTTCATGATCCCATTTGGGGTTTTCTAGGCAAAGATACTGGAGTGGTTTTGTCATTTTCTTCTCTAGGTCATTTGACAGATGAGGAAACTGAGGCAAACTGCTAAGTGGCTTGCCCAGGGTCACGTAGCTAGGAAGGTCCGAGGCTAGATTTGAACTCAGGAACATGACTTTTTCTGACTCCAAACTGGACATTTTATCCACTGTGCCTCTGGCATAAAGTATTCCTGCTTAACAAATTCTGGCTGTTTTATTCTTGTTGTTAGGATAGATAGGCTTTCTATGAAGGATTTATGAAAGAGTATATATATAAAAAACATCACACACACGGGATTAGAGAATACTGATGAGCTTGTATACCATGGGAAATGATGTGCACATATCAGGTCTACTGAAACTACCAATACTCTCATCAACTACCTTAAAAGATTTTTTAAAAACTCAACTATATACAGATGTGAGTTTTCATTAATCAAGAAAGGCTTGACTTTTTTTACTGGACTTTTTGGGGCTATATAACAAAGTATTCTGCTCTTTAAAATTAAAAAAAAATGAGAACAATATGTTATCCACCCACCATCTTTTGTTGCAAGTAGCAATCAAGTTATATGATATAGTTTAAAACTGGGTAATTCAAGAATCCATATACTTTCCAATGTCCATCTGTGGTTACTTTACTCATTTATTCACATAAAGAAAATAAAACATATATATCATGCCTTTTTATTTCAATTTTTGGACATATGATCCTGAATATGAAAAGGAAGAAAATAGAAAAGCTTAAATTACATGTGTGTCAGTATTGGTAACCTTTAGGGATTGGGGGAGAATACCAAATGCTTATACTTCTTTCAAAACATGTCCTTCATTCTTAGGAAGAGAGGAAATCTGGTGGATTTCCAACACTAGGTCACCACTTAAGCACAGTATTTAGAGAAAAGAGGTCACTGTGGCTTGAAAGACTAAATCAAATTAAGAAGGACTAGGGATAGAATTAACCTCATGTGCATAAATAGAAGATGGCTGAAAGCCAATTCCTTTATCTGTCCCCTTTTTGTAATGAAATTAAAAAAAAAAACTTTGCTTAGGAACAAACAAATTTAATAGGAAATAATTATTTCAAAATCAAAAGTCAAGAAAAATTGATTATCTCCCATTGTATGATGCTGATGATTCTTTTCATTTACAGAGCTCTCATTGCTTTTCACCCAGACAATTACCTAATTACTTAACCTATTAACTAGTCTCACTACTTCCATCTCTTTCTTCTTCAACCATCCTCTTGCAAAAATCAAAGTGATTTTCCTAAACTGCAGATCTGAGCATGTCATTGTCCTACTCAAATTCAATTTTCTTTTGTATTAAGATCAGAAATACACTCCCCTATTGCTTATATATAGTACTTAAATGCTTGTTGATTGTAGTATCTAGAACTCAGATAATATCTATAGTACTATCTAGAATTCAACAGAATGGATATTTTTATTGTAGTTGTAATTATAACACTCACTAAAAAAAAAAAAAACAATCCAATCCAACAAGTGTTTGTACAGCTCTTCCACAAACAGGATTCCATCTATTTTTCCAGTCTTATTAGTAATTAACCCCCTTATCCACCTTCAGAAACATAGAATACAAACAATCATAGTAGGTCTTACATAAATGTAAGTGAATGTATATGTATATGATTATAGATATTTATGCATATGCATGCATATATATAGGCATTCATATATATGTGTGTATAGCTATATATGTGTTGAGTATGTGTGTCTGTGCATATATAAATATATAGATGCTTAATTGTAGACTTTTGGGGGTAGGGAGGAAAGGAGAAAAAATAAAGTTTAAAATGCACAGCAAAGAATAATAACAAAAACCTTATAAAGAAGCAAAGATGGACAGCTCTGAACATAATGTGTAATATTTATTATGTAGGCTTTCTTGAAATGGAAATTTATTGTTCTGTATTTTGAATCTTCTCCTATGTTCTTTTATGCACATGGCAATGATTTTTTTTTCTTATTCTATTGTGCATTTAAGTTTTAAATAAATAAAAGAGGGGGAAATTGCCTCCTTTATCATATTCTAAGATCCAGCTAAACTAACCTTATTATTTCCATATAAAGCATTCCCATATCTAATCTTGATATCTTTGCATAGGCTCATCCTCATCTCTGAAAATCATTCCTTCCACACCTCTGCCTTTTAGAGAATACTTCATTTTCTTTAGAATTTACCTTGAAAGCCACTTAAATAAAATTATTGTTATTTATCTTCCATTGTATCCTATCTTGATTTAAATTTATTTTATGCATGCATAGTTATGTGTTCTAGAGGCTAGAGCACTGGGCCAAGAGTCAGAAAAGACTCATCTTGCTGAATTCAAATCCAGTCTCAAATACTCATTAGCTGTATGACAAGTCTTTTTTTTTTTTTTTTTGGGGGGGGGTCTTAGTTTGTTTTAGTTTTCTCATCAGTAAAATGAACTGGAGAAGGAAATGGCAAACAACTCTCGTATTTTTGCCAAGAAAACTCCAAATGAGGTCACGAAGAGTTGAACAATGCAGAAAAACAACTGACCAACAATTTTATACATATGTTTATATGTATATGTATTGTCTCTCCCTTTAAAACACAATATTGTAGGCAGAGACTGTTTCATATTTATCTTTGTATCCCCAGTGCTTGACAAATAATAGGTGCTTATATGTTGCACTTCATAAATGCTTGATGATTCTCAGTTGATTGTAGTATCTAAAATTCAGGTACCAGAATTCAGATCTAAAACTCAGCAGAATACAAATTTTTATTGTAGTTATAACCATAGCACTAAGTAATAAACAATGAACCCAATCCAATCCAATAAGCATTTATTATGTGCCTAATGCATTGTAAGTCATTCTGCTAGGTCTTGTGGATAAAAAGACATGACAAAAATTGTACAGTAGAAAGGCACAAAGAGGCTTTGTTCTGTTGGGCAGATATACCATGTAAGCAGATAGAGACATGCATACGTGATCATTTGAGGAAGAGAAAGGATGTGATAACAATTAAGGAGATAGCACTAAGATTGAGCCTTGAGGGAAACCAGGGGTCTTATTTCCCTATAATGAGACCAACACTACAAGCATCTTCAATGTCATTTGTGTGAACTGTCTCTTGACAAGACATTACCCTCTATCCATTAAAAATAACTCTAGTGCAATTGAAAAAGGGCTGAACTTGAATCTGGGTCCAAATCCCATCTATGATACTTATTACCTGTGTTACTCTGGGCAAGTAACAACTCCTATAGGCTGAGGTTCCACATCCATAAAGTAAGGGAACTGGGATGGGTGACTACAAAGATTAATTCTAAAGCCCATATTGTGATTCCATAATGCAATGAATAATAGATAACTAGACTGGTCTTCCTGTTAGCATAATATTCTAGACTCTAGGTTCACGTTTATAATACAATGAGATGTTAGAAAAGGACCTTCATGGGATAAGTGAAACAAACATGAAATAAAATTCTCAAACAAAATCCTATGGTTCATACTGTTTCCATTAACAGAAAATTATAAAAATAAAATTTAAAATATATATTCTGGATTTGTTTTAAAAACCATTTTTGTTAAATGCTTACTAAGTACTACCACCTTCTCTCTATCAGCAGTCATACTTATTACAGACATAGGTGGGTGGGTGGAGGAAATATTCTCATCCCCAGCATCCTTGGCACTGTTAAGTAGTTCAATACCAGAAACAGATATGATTTTATCAGTGGAAGTGGCATTTTAAAAAATGTATCTATGTGATTTACCTAAGAGTCTGTGGATCTTTCTTATCATTGAAATTGTTACATTTAACCACTATACCTGACTTAGAGTTTGCAGCATCTGGGCTAGTTTGTTTTGAGGGAGTTTTTTGAGACAATTGTTGGATTTTTTTCAACTGGCTATTTGTTTCTGGTATTCAGAAGTTCAGGACAGATTTCTTATACTACTTGCATCAAAACATTCAACTTTTTTGACTTAATATTTTTTTCTGGGAGACCTATAATCCTCATTTTGCCACTAAAGTATCTTGCCTTTGAGGTCATATTTTGCTTGTATAGAGATTATGCTTTGTTTTAATATTATTGCTTTTTGTTTTTCTTCTTCTAGATTATCTTCACCTTTTATGTTTGCATTCCCAGGCATTTGTCTGTTTTGCTTCTTTGAGGAGGCTCACCACCATAGTTTCACATCTTTTTTTTTTTTCCATTTAATTACATTGTGTAGGTCATGAATTCTGCTTTCATAATTCTTATTTATCTCTCGAATCTTTGAGAAATATTCTGCTCTGGTCTCATGTTCTCTTGAGAATTCACAGACTTCTCTGCCTTTTCAGATGTTGGTTCAGTTTCCTTTGCCTTGTAATATTTATTCAGAGATATTTGGCTTCATTTAGATGTTCTAGGGGCCCTCTTTCCTTCAGTATAAATATTTTCCAAGACAATTTGTCCTCTTCTGACCAAGTTGTTCTTCCTGCTGAAATCTTTGAAAAGGTCACTCTTCCTCCCCTTATAGTCTATATTTTCTGATTCCTTCCCCTTTTGTGGAAGATCTATGAGGGAGAGCTGGATCTCAAAGATGTTTCAGCTTCTTCCCTCACTGGAGAATTAGCTTTTCACTGGCCGTAATCCCTTCCCCAAGTGACTCCTGAAGAAATAAAACTGTTCCCAACTGGATGTCAGTCTCCTTTCCTTGAGGTTTAGTACATGCTCCCTTCCTCTGATTAGCCATTCCATAATGTCATCTTGCCTTATTTCCCCTTGGTCCTTAATTCTCAGGTTGAATGCTTCTGTAAACATCCCAAGCAGGCAAGTCCTATCCTGCTACCTTTTCCTAACTGCTACCTTTTCACAAGGTAGAAGATGAGGGGTAGGGAAGAGAAGTGGGGAGAGAAAAGTACTGCATTAAGGTTGCTACAAAACAGCCCCTGCTTCAATAAAACCAGAGCAAAATATATTGGTAGAGACTATAATCAGCAGCAGCAAGGAAATTGTTGAGCAGTTCCCCAAGAGCAAGCCTATGGTTAAGGGTGGGATGTCCTGCCAATGTATGAGGGGTAGTAGGGCAGAGAGTGCTAAGTGAGTATCTTTGAGATTAAGAATTAATCTCCACTGTAATTGATGATGTTAGCTCATTTGCTTTTTGATATCTTGTCCTTTGGAACAGCTGCAATTACTTTGTCTTGAATACTGGGGAGTTTTAAGAGTTTATAAGGATTGGAGAAAACATCTAGATCTCTATTTTATGTGTCATGTGTTCTGGGAAACTCTGAAAGCAAGGACTGACATTTTTATATTTGGATCCCGGCAAGTAATTTATTTCTGTTTGCCTCAATTTCCTCATCTGTAAAATAATCAAGAAAAGACAAATTTCTTTGCCAAAAAAAATCCGAATGAAGTCTCAAAGACTCAGAAAAAACTGAAAAATGATTGAACAAAAACAGTGCTTTGCACATAAGTTTTTAATAAAAACTTTTTCACTCATTCATATATTCATTTGATAATTAGAAAGAGCCTTTATTTGTAGGAGAATGGAGGTCTAACTTGGTTAAAGCCATTAAGTCCATTTGTTCCTTGTTTCTTAAATCAGAAGCAACATAAAATAGAGTTTAGTCTTGGACTCTCTTCTATTTCATTGTTTTTATATTAATCCATTAAGAGCAGCCCAGAAGGTCTCCGAATTTCATGCCTCATCAGTTTTTGATCATCAGGGCCAGGGACTACTCAATGCTGACGGGGCAGAACTTTTGTCTCAGCTACTATTGGATTACCAAGATTAGTGCCTGCATTTCCTAAACTCAGTCCATCAAGGGATTTAAAAATTAACTGTTCTAAAATAGAGACCTTTTGGAATGGAATTTAGCACTTCATTTAGATAGTCCAGAAGGTGAGAGTACCATCAAAGCCACTGGGTTATTACATCCTACAAAATTGCTAACTGAAAGAAAAAATTGGTTTACTCTCCCCCTCAAATGGGCTTCAATGGGGGCATTCCAAGACTGTGATCTGTTGGATTAGAATGTGACCTTTTACAAATATGTTAGTGAGATGTTTCATGCTAATATTAACTCTGCTATTTTGTGTAAAACAAAAGACTTTTTGTTGGACATTCGGATGGCAATGGTCTCAGGAGGAAGTTATTAGGGATTAAAGGACAACTTTTTTTTTTTTTTTTTTTTTAAACAGTGAGTCATATAAAGGGTTTTGAACCCCTCCGTGGAGCTTTAAAAACAAAATGGTGGTTTTGTAACAACAGAGAAGTGTCTTATAGCATGAATATTTGCATTTAGGGCATATATTTTGATACTTGAAACTGACCTGCTTTGGGAAAAACCTAGCTCAACATTTAAGTTTGCCCAATAAGAAACTGAGGAGAAAGGAAGGAACTGAGTAAGAGAAGGCTAAAATTATCCTTTTCTTTGAAATGTGGGGGAAGCTCCTATGCTCTTTGAAATAATGTTAAAGTTGCATAATTGATATCATATTGTTTACCTTCTAAAGGGGTGAGGGAGGAGCAGGAGGAAAAGAGAATTTGGAACTCAAAGTTTTGGGTTTTTTTAATGTAAACTGAAAATTTCTTTAATGTAATTGGGAAATAGTTAATGTAATAAATAAAACTATATTTTAAAAAATAATATAATATTAAAGGATCATCTATAGTATGACAATGTGAAATTCACTGACTTCTGACTCCTACCTTAGAGAAGTGATAAAGTCCAGTAGAAAGAATATTATGCTAAGAGAGTGAGAGGTCCAACAGTACTACTTATTAACTGTATGACTTCAGACAAATCATTTGTCTTCTTTGGGACTCAGTTTCCTGATCTGTAAATTAAGGATGTAAAACAAAAGGTTTCTAAAATCCCTTTCAGATTCAAATTTATGATCTTGACTGGAGTTCTAAAAACCATAAGAATCTCCTTTATTCAACCGCTTCTTGACATAGATGAGGAAATTGAGACCCAGAAAGGCATGCCCAATGTCACATGGATCACAAATGACAGAGCTAGGATTGAATGAGTAAATGATTGATATTTCTTCATTACTCTAGTATTCCAATTAATAATGTGGGTACCCCTTAGCACAGTATAGATTACATCACATGTGTGCTTTCTCAATCTAGATAATTATTTTCAATGCACCCTTACAGATGATTCAATCCTTTAAAAGACTTCTTTTGGGTCTCTTAATATTCCAGGGGCACATGTGAATGAATTCTGGGGGTCAGATAAGAGCTTTGTGAGGACATTACAAGACAGACAGGTCACCCACAACTATCTGGAAAAAGCCTGGATGACATTTCAAGGGAGAGTGCAGTGATTTTGACTGGATGAAACTTTTTGCAGAGATGGCAGATCACCTTTTGTCTATGAGTTGTCTTGAGTTTATAATGTTATACCTCATGTACAAAACCATTTTTTTCTACCAAAAAAAAATATATATATATATATAATGGGCACCAAAGCAGGGCCAAAGCTGGACAAGGTTTATCTCTCATTATTGCTACATCAACCCAAATTCTTTTCAATCATTTCCTGAATTACATTTTTATACCACTTCTTACAATACACACACACACACACACACACACACACACACACACACACACACACACACACAAACACACACACACATATATATATATATTAGTAATATGCTACAGCTGACCTATAGCCACTACACAATTTCCATTGTCCTTTGAGTCACTCAAATTATGATGTTTCATCAATTGCTGATGTCATTGGAGCATTTGCAAAAAGATCTATATCTGGAATTTGTTTTTAGGCCTTGGCTAAAAGAGAATCCAATGTGATCTCATAAAATGATTCATCTTTTTATCTGAACAAATGGCTCTGTTTTCTTTATGTCTTCCACATTCATTATCAAAGAACCTAGATAGAAAGGTAAAAGCTTTAAATTGGTAGAGGGTTACAAGGCTTTAGATTGGTCCATGTTTCTCTCTGTCTCAGACCCTAGTCTTATTCCAATACTTATCCTTTCAGTCTTGAAGTTGTCAGCCTCACTATCTTCTTCAAAATCCAGTGGATAATCTTGATCTTATAAAGTTAAGGTCTTTCCAAATGGATATCTATCAATTGGAGAATGGTTGAGTAAATGATGGTATATGAAGGTTATGAAATATTATTGTTCTGTAAGAAATGACCAGCAGGGGGAATACAGAGAGGCTTGGAGAGACTTACATCAACTGATGCTGAGTGAAACCAGTAGAACTACGAGATCATTATACACTTCAACAATGATACTGTATGAGGATGTATTCTGATGGAAGTGAATATCTTCAACATAGAGAAGAGCTAATCCAATTCCAATTGATCAATGATGGACAGAATCATCTACACCCAGAGAACAAACACTGGGAAATGAGTGTAAACTGTTAGCATTTTTTTGTTTTTCTCCTCAGGTTATTTTTAGCTTCCGAATCCAATTCTTCCTTTGCAACAACAACAAAATTTGGTTCTGCACATATATATTGTACCTAGGATATACTGTAACATATTTAATACGTATGGGAATGCCTGCCATCTGGGGAGGGGGGTGGAGGGAAGGAGGGGAAATCGGAACAAAAGGGAATACAAGGGATAATGTTGTAAAAAAAATTACCCATACATATGTACTGTCAAAAAAATTTTATAATTATAAAATTAATTTTAAAAAAAATTTAAGGTCTTTCCAAGGCCTCAGCTTATCTGAAGCAACGCCCATTCAATGATGAAGGGCTCGGGTAAGATTTGGGACAAAAGATGGACTAATTTACCATTACAAAAATATTCTGAAGGGAAATTCCTCAAAATTTCTGGACAGAAATAATTGCTGTTTACACTCATTTGGGTAAACCCAAAGAAGAGGTTGAGAAGATTTCTCATAGAGAAGATAGATTCTAGTCCCTTTCTTAATTCTGAAGTTTTCTTAGGCAAGCTAGGAAATTAATTCCTCTTGATCCATTACATACTACTAACTCTTCCAACTCCCTCATTTTTTCAGATAAGGAAACTGAGACTCCCAGAGAGATTAAATGATTTGTCTAGATCACACAGGCAGTAAGCAGATTTTGATTCAAAACCTTTTCTCTAAATCTAGAGTTTTGAACATGAATGCTAATGAAAATTAAATGAGGAGACTAAAAAATCAACAAGATTAAGACAGGCTTTTATGACAATAATCTTCATAATTAATGCACGTGATCTACAGCTCATTATTATTGGGAGGAGAAAAAAAGGAGTTCTGATCCCACAGAGACAAAATTTAGTCTTTGGATCTTCTTTCTAAAATTATTCTAGCTCATGTTCCTCACCCAAACATTACCTTTGAGAACATCATAATTGAACTTCTTTCCAAGTTCCCACCAAAGAAGAAAAAATAACTCTAAATTTTCAGGCAATCACCTCAGGCTAGCAAAAGTATTGAATATACATTAGTCCAACTTTTTTTTTTTTTTTTTTTTAACTTCTTACCCAGCCCTTCATCACTGAATGGGTGTTGCTTCAGGTTTCATTTTCCCCAAAAGAAAAACACCAGGAAAACACTCAGACTCATAAACATTCAGTACAACCCCTCTTTCTTTTTTTTTTCCACTTCACCCTCCCAGAGGTCTCCATATAATTATCTAGTACAACCTAAGTGCCCTGGGCCCCTGCAAGGGAAAATAATGCAAGACCTGCAAAAATGTCAAGGAAACCCTTTCTCTAAGGGACCTTTATCTACAGAGAAGGGAGATTTCATGGGTATAAAAGCCCTCTATCAGTACTCACTGATAAATGTTAAGCATCCTATAAACCTAAGCAAGTTGCTGAAGGCATTTTAAACATTAAATCACTTCTCAGAGTCAGAAGTTGAATATAGATTTTTCTGACTTTCTGGTCAATGTAGTATCAATTCCTATGAAAATATCACTTGTGTCTTCTCTCCCACCCCAAATGATTCTTATCTAAATGCTTCTTAAGTTCTATGTGCTAGGCACTGTGCTAAGCACTGGAAATGTGAAAAGAGGTAAAAGGTTTTCCTTGCTCTAGAAACTTACAATCTAATGATTATATACAGATATACATAAAGCAAACTATACATGGGATAAATAGGAAGTCGCTAGAATTAAGAGTTGAAAAGGTTTCTATCATTTTGCCCTATTTCTGGACCCTGTATTTTTGATATTATTATGTCTTCTTATCATACATACATGTATACTTATATATATACATATATATCATACCTTTTATTTATATATGTATGTATATATCTCTCCATATATCCATTCTGGTTTTTTTAATCAGATATAGTCTTTTATTTTTGTGTTCTTTTCATGAATCATGTCCTATCTATGAGACAGTAGTGTACTGATAATTTAAAAACTGGCCTTCCGTGGAGGAAAAATGTACACGTGACAAATTTTAAAGTTAAATTTGCAATACTAATATTTTCTGCCTTAGTCTTATAAGCCTAGACAATCAACTAAACAATACATTGAGCCCCAGTTTTGTAGAGTTTGCAGATTTGTCAAGGTGTAGATGCAAACACTGAAATTTTAACAACCAACTCTGGGGAAAAGCACTCTAAGCTGACTCCAGCATACCTCTGTTATAAGGTAATCTTTAGCTTCTTGAGTTTAAATTAATAATTCATTTTATTTGTTACACATATTTTGTCCATTCTCACATAGCCATCTGAGGTCATTTTATTGCTAGTTTATTTTCTTATTGGATGTTAAATTCCTATTCCTGTGATATGTCTGATACCATCAATAGTATTTTGTTTGCAAATATCCCTCCTTCCAATTTCTACTTTAAAGATTGGATTTATACTACATTTCTACTTGCTCTCATTAGGTCTTTCACTCTAAAGTTACTCCATAACTGATCAGAAAATCAACATTCCTATGTTTTAAGTCAGATGTGTCAAACACATTGATCTGCAACATTCCTTAATGTGGCTCAAACTAGAGTAAAATGTGTAACTGGAAATTATTAATAATAAATATCAAAAAATAAAAATATCTTAGGTAGTAGATAATGTTAATATATACTTTTCTAATTTGTCAAAATAATTTGGAGACTGATGTCAATAGACCCTGACATTTCATTTCTATTTGAGATTGACAACATTGTTTTAATCAATTTCTTCAAATCACTTTTTCAGTGATTCATTTTTAAATTGGCTTTACTTTTCTGAAGTTTCTGATTTCAAATCATAGTTGATAAATGCTCTGTGCATATTTGAAGTATGTATATACCTATCCAATCATCCAATTATCTATCTACCCATCTCTTGATCTATTTATCTATCTAATCATCTATCTATTCAGCCAAATATCCATCCAAATATTTATCTATCTGTCAATCTATCTATACATCTATCTAGCTATCCATTCATCTATCAATCCATCCATCCATCTATTTATTCATCCAAATCTATTTATCTACCTACCTCCCTACCTACAGAGATAAAGATGTAACATGTTCCAGGCATGGAGATCAGCTACTTTGGGGCAGTGGCAAATAGATCACTTTCGTCTGATATGTGGAATTTAATAATTTACATTAAACTCAGTATAAGACCTAGGGAAAATTGCATTGGATGACTGCCCCTTCCTCTTGCAAAAAAGAAGCAAAATCAGGCAAAATATCATTGGCAGACTTGAAGGAGAAATTAGTCATAAAGGTCCATTCTTGATTTTTTACAGGTAGAGATATTGAATTAGCTAATACCTAGATTTTCTCTCAGTTGTAAAACTCTATGGTAAAATTTGCCTTACTTTGACAATGGGGAAAAGATTAATAAGCATTTGTATAGTGCTCACTACGTACCATACTCTATATTAAGTGCTTATAAAGCATTTCCCTATGACAACTATGGGATTAGGTGCTCTTATTAACCTCATTTTACAGATGAGGAAACTGAGGCAGGGAGCAGTTAAATGATTTGTCCAGGAGCATACACAGCTAGCAGGTGTCTTAATTCTTTAAGTGTTAAGTGTCTGAGACCAGATTTGAACTCTGGTCCTCCTGAATTCAAGGCTGGTACTCTATCCACTGCGCCACCTAGCTGCCCCAGCAGGTGTCTTTTTTTGAATTCACATCTTGCAGACTCCAGTTCTAATGCTCTATCCACTAGCATGAGGAGAGGGGTAAGCATATTTCCAGTTGATTGCACAAATATACTCAAACATATAATTGGATTTGTGGTCCCAATGTTTTGGATATTTCCTCTAAGGATGTAGATCAAAATTCATCCCTACCTAGCCAATGTATGCAGCCTTCTTCCATGTCCTCTTAAAAGTTCACCAAAGGAAGTGAATCCGAATTGCTAAGAGACATATTTGCTTTTTTCTAACATAATAAAGACACAAGCAAAAAAGTTTGATCTATCTGCTTGTCATCCTATATTCTCATTACACAACCAGCTCATCTTCTTTTCCATTCATCTCTTTCTCTAATAACAACCTTTCCTTTAGTTCTTTCATCTCACTTTGTTTCATAATCAAGTAAAATAAAATATAATTTATCCACATACTGTGTGTGGATGGTTAGACCAAACACTTTCCAATTTTTACAGGTTTCTTCCAGGAGGCTTTCCACAGTTGCCACAATATGACACAACCAACACAATGTCTCACTATGCCTTAGTTTCCTTATCTGTAAAATGAACTGAAGAAAGACATGGCAAAACACTTCAGTTTCTTTGCCAAGAAAAGCCCAAATAAGGTCATGAAGCGTCAGTTAGACATGATAAATAACTGAATAACAACAGTTGTTGATATTTTCTTGGTGGCCTGGTTTTGTCATTAATAATATCCATTTTTTTCCATGTTGTTAGCATCTTCCCCTCCTTCAAATACCTTATGATTTTTTTCCATCAGTGTCTTTATAACTATGTTGTCTGCAGTAATATTCTCTATCTAGACAATCCAATCTAGCTGCTCTTTAGTCTTTCTCTTCAGTGTCCTTTCTATTGTCTCTATAAACACAATGCAGAATTTTTTCTTAGCTTTTTGGGGTAAAATTAGAATTAAATATAGTGCTTTATTGCCTTTGATCATGACAATACTTTGTTATGAAAATCCATGCAGATCTTTTACATTTTATTTTCTATTTAATGTCTTTTCATTTTCATCCATAAATACTCTTAAGATGACTAAGTTGTTTTTTTTTACTAGCTTTACCTACTGTTTTCTTCTGCTTTGTGAGATATAGCTCATAATCTTCCATTATCTTCCTCTTTAAGATTTCATAAATAAGTTTATAATTTAAACAGGTGCTACCTATGGGTGCTATTTCTATCCACTTGTTAAGTAAGTCAAGTATTAGCTGATTTTACTGATCAAGGAGTTTGTTAGTCTCTTTGGTTTTCCTTGTTATGGAAATCAATTTACATCAATTTAATTTCCGTATAAAATCATAATCTGCGCCAATGTCTTTTCTTCTCTTTTTTACCCATTTTAAAATTCCTACTAAGTCTAAATTGAATTGTTTCAATTGTACATCAAATCTTTTTCTTCCTCATTTTTATCTTCACTTTGATAAGTTTACTTACATATATTTTACTTATTTACATATTATTTTTATATATTTTACATATTTATATATATTTACACATGTATTTCCATATGTGCAAAATGCATGAAGGAGTTTGATTTCATGAATGTGGGAAATCTTATTGTGGAAACTCTTTGTGTTGACACAGATGCAATCTATCTATGACTCAATTGATAAGACTAAGGAATATTAATTTTAAGTAACTTGTCCAGGATTAAATAACCAATAAATTTCAAAGGTAGGATATGAACTCATCTTCTTGACTTAAACTTCAGGGCTCTATCATCTGTTCTTTCTGCTATTCCTGCACAAACACAAATGCATGTATGAACATGCATATGTTTAAAATGCTAAGGTCTTTTTCAACATCATCTGACAGATCTCTTGCTTCCTCCAGTATTGTCCAAATGCCAATCACTGTAACAGTGTCTCCTTCCTCCTGCATTCCCCCAATTCCTGAATTGTAGATTTTTAAGGATGATGCTTAATGTAGTGATTTTTTTGGATAATTATCTGTTTAATTTTACTGATTTCATTTCACTAACCAAACAAAGACCCTGGGCATATAAACATCCTGGCAATGGTTCTGATTCATTCCCACAGTTCAGAGCTACAAAAAGTCTTATTTCTCAAGCTGTGGATTAAATGATTTCCCTATAGGAGTGCAGGCCATTTTCAAAAAAGCCATGATCCAAAAAAGTGGGGAAAAAGAATACTGGGTTGTTGACTTTTGCGTGTGTGTGTGTGTGTGTGTGTGTGTGTGTGTGTGTATTGACATTGCTGCCCTTTTTTCCACTATGACACATTTTCAGTATATTCCTGGTCTCTCTTTTTGAAGAGGAAATGCAACAAAAATTTGCTTTTTTTATTGGTTCCTAAAGTGGTTTTTAGTGGCCCCTCTGTGGATTATCAAGAGGGTCTAGATCATTCTTTCCATCTACCCAGAAAGTGTGAAATTGAAAAATCTGGACATTTCCTAAAAATTTTCATTTCTATTTGAATGTTAATATATTCAAATACTCAGGATTTGGATAATCGACTGAATTTTACAGTTTCATCTGGATGCTTGCCATCCTGTAAAACAGCTTGCATCTCAAAGAAGAAAAACAAGATTACATGTGAGAAAATGTTAGAAGGGGTGGGAGCTGATGTACATTTGCTTTGTTCTCTTTCACATGGGGGTTTGTTTTTGTGAGGATTGCTCATAAATAGCCTAATGCAAATTTTGAAAATGGTTTATCAAAATTCACCCCATCTTCCCCCACCACACACACACAAAATTGTAAAATAAATTCTTACTGAAAAAGTGTCTTAAAGAGGGAAAAACAATAACAAATATAAAAGACAATGACAAACTTTACACACACACATAAAAAAAATGGCAAAAGGCTGCCCACCCAGAGAAGGTATTTGAGGACTTCAATGATTGTTTTCTTGCTGGAACAGACTCTAGAGTAGAGGTCAATTGGACCCCACATTCTCATCTGGCAGTTAAAAAAAAAAAAACTCACAAAATATCAAAAACAGAAGGTTGTATAAAATGATATGAATTTAAATCATGCAATATTTCAAAGGTCAAAGCATTTCTATAGCAGGGTTTGTTTTTAAGCATGGCTCCTGTGAAAATATCCAATATCAAAATAATTTTGATTTTTCAAATAAATTTGGATTTCCATCTGCGTCTTTGAGCATTTCTGTGACTGGTGGATCCCACCATCAGCCCATCTCTAAGTGGCCAAATTGATGAGGTCAGTGGCATGAAATCAAAAGATGCTGTGAATCACAGCCATCTGTTTAGGTAGCTGTGACTTGGCTTGTTATCCTGACCATCAGGATAGACCTTGGGGAAAAAAAAAATGATTGGGAAAGGAAAAATTGGGAGGAAGGGGGAAGTCTTCCTTATCACTGAAATTATGGCAAAAATCATCCTCCCCATCATCCAACTTGTGGGAAAATATTTTACTTTTTATATTTCTTGAGGGAAAAAATGAAAGGCCATTTTAATTTTAATGTAAAAAAATCATAGTAGAGAGAAGTGAGAAGATTTCATGGACGATTACTTTCAAAAAGAGAGGGGAAAGAAGAAAGAAAACTTCCAACTAAAAGAATAGTCCAATGGGGAGAGAATGGCTTTCATTGTTGGTGTTACCACTAGAAGCACTTAGAACGCAACTATGGAACTGTCCAGATCTAGAGTGAGCTGAATAAAAGTGTAAATCTCCCATTAAAAAAGGTCCCAGGTAATTTGCAGCCTGAATCTGAGCTGAAAATTTGAATTGCTAATACAAAGAGTTGCCTGTGGGTGGTAGGGTCTAAATGATCCTTAAAAGGACACATGATCAATAGAATTCTTGCTAAAATTTAGAGCATATTCAATTAAAATAAAAGCCCCAGTCTCTCAATATTTTACCAGTTTGTAAGCATCTCTACAATTTCTCCTTTGCAAATAGGTTTTAATTATCCTAAATATCACCACATCACATTAATTTGGAGGAAGCAGAGGAAATTGAGTTCCGAAAGAGGTTGCCAAATTTAGATTGCAAGCGCATCTTGGTTTGGGGGGTTAGGAATTGGTTTTTGTTGTTGTTGCTGTTGTTTCTAAATTGAATGTTTTCTGCTACTATTTATCATTAAAAATTACAGTTTTAGCATTTACTTTTACAGTGCAAATTACAAACATGACTTATGGAAAACAATTTACTTCACTGGTTGTATGCACCAGCTGCCTGTAATTTGGCTATAAATTTAGAACATACTTGGTGTGTCAGCCTGCCTCGTGTGTATATTTGGGGTAGGGGGTGGGAAGGGACTTAAGTCTCTCTTTCTTGAACTATGGGAGTTGATTCTGTTTACATTGATTTCCTCATTATTTGCTCAGAGTATTTATCAAACTTTTACCACCCTGGTAACATTGGTCTTGGTAAATACTCTTACATGTGGACCATTGAGGGAAAGGTCAGATCATTCTCAACAAGCTAATACCAGTGGAAGAGACTGGACTAACCCTTCGGGGACCATCTCTCTCTAGTGAGACTTCCTATTCAGCAGAATGATGATGATTGGATGGGACAGAATATTATTCCCCAACATAGAAGGAAGCCACAGATGACAAGCTATTTATTCATCCTTTTAATTAAGCCAAATTAGTCCAGTTGGGAAGAAGCAACAAGATGTAGTAGATAGAAAAATGAGTCTGTAATCAGAAAGAAATATTCAATTTCTATTACTAACACAAAATAACATCAACCATAATAATAATAATAATAACAATTAAATTTGATAATAACAATTATAATTAAATTTTTGCAGCAAAGTTTGCAAAGTACTTTATATTTTTGCAAAGTACTTTATATTTTTGCAAAGTACTTTATATTTTTGCAAAGTACTTTATATTTTTTGCAAAGTACTTTATATAGCTCATAATATGGTGAAAAAAATTCTGGATTTGGAGTCAAAAGATTTGAGTTCTAGTTCTGATACTTCCTACTTTTGTGGGTGAGTTACTTAAGTTCTTTATGACTCCATTTCCTCAACTATAAAGTGAGAGGGTTGGACTAGATGAGCTCAAAGATCCAGCCTATTTCAAAAGTTAAAATCTATTCATCTCCCCTGAGACTTAGAACACTCCTATTATAGTTAGATCCATTTTATACATGAGGAAGATGACCCAAGGTCGTACAGGTAATAAGTGTCGGAGACAGGATATAAAAACTCGTGCATCTCTTACCCCAGGTCCAGCTCTCTAAAGATGATACCATGCTGATGACATGATGCCCTAGGAAAGGTTCTGAACTTGAAATCTGGATTTGACATGAGAGGATTATAGATTTAGAGCCAGAAGGGGACTTTGAAGGTCATTGAGTTTAATATTTTGCAAATGGGGAAACTGAGGCCCAGAGAAGTCAAATAACTTTGCCCTGAATGACATAAGTTTCTGAGGCAGGATTGAACCCTGATCTGCTCATTTCAAATAGGTTATCTTGCTAACTAAATAGATCCTAAGGCACATTGCAGCCTAGATCTCATCTAACCACTCAAGCAGGTTATCTAAAACTTTAAATTATAGGCTACAGCCATCCTTCCTCCAAATAAATAAATAAATAAATAAAAATAAAATCTAGTTAACATCCTGGTATAACTTTAGCTTTTTCTTATTTAGGACAGGAGGAAAGGGTCTACCATACCAATTTGACTAGGTATTGTGCCTGCCAGAGAAATGTTCAATTCCATGTAATAAATTGATATTGCTGGGCAAAGTAGATGATACTATTCTATTACTGTACAAACATCTGCTGTTTGGGGAGAATTAAGAAGCTCAAGCTTTCCTTTTCCTTGTGCTAAGCTAACTCTGGAATCTCTCAGAATGCAGTTTCAGCTGCAATGAGCCCATGGAATGGTGGGGGTCAAGGACAGCTCTTGTTCCGGGTAAGCAGACATGCTGACTCCTGCCAGCCTAATCTCTGAGTGGGAAACTGACACCCGGCTCTGAGAGACATACATGCTCAGACCTGACGGAGGAAGGCAATCTCCTGCAGCAAGGTCAGAGTGACTAGGGAGCCTAAGCTATTTATTTATTACCAACCTAATCTTCAGGACTATGGGGTTTGGATGCCTTCTACAACATAGTAATGGGGAGAAAGTCCGCACCCCACACCCATCATCAAACGTCTGAAGTATTTCAAATTTGGAAAAGGACTTTGTGACTACACACATAAGTATAGATATGCATAGATACAGGTCACATGTCAACTTGAATAATGATCAACAATAATAAAAATTAAATAAACACAAAATAAGGGGCAAAGTTTTTCCCTCAATCTCTTTGTTTTAAGAGGATGAACTAAATGAATGAGAAAATAGCAAAAAAGCAAAGAAAATGTTCTTGTCCTTTTCTTTCTGTCCTTCTTCCTTCCTCCCTTCCTTTTCCCTCTCTCTATTCTTCATTCTTCCCTCTTTCCCTTATTTCCTCCCTCCCTTCTTTCCCTGCTTTCCTTCCTCTATTCCTGCCTCCTTTTCTCTCTCCCTTCTCTCCTTTCTTCCCTCTCTCCCTTCCCTCTTTCCCTCTTTCCTTTTCTCTTTTATTCCTCTTTCATTTCCTTTCTCCAGTCTTTCCTTCCTTACTCTTCTTTCTTCATCCCTACTTTCCTTCCTTACTTCTTCTCTTTCCTTTCCTTTTGTTCCTTTCTTCCACCTTTCTTTCCTCTCACCTAACAAAAATTCAATTCGACAAGCATTTTTTAGATGCATACTATAAGCCAAGCATTGTTCTATGAGCTAACAGTTCTGGTGCTCAAGAAACTTACATTTTACAGGAGAAAAACATGTACACAAATAGTTAAATACAAAATATCCCTAAATTCCAAGAGAGGAAGTGATGAAAGTGACTCTAGGTGATGGAACAAAATTGGATTATTCTAAGCCTTGAATGGAATTTAGTATACCAAGAAGTGAAGGTGAATAAAAAGAGCATTTAAGGCTTCAGGAAGTGCATTTGCGAAAGTAGAGACCGGAGACTGGATGTTTAGTTTGAGGAGTATCTAGTAGGCTTTCATTTCAACGTCTCCAGCATTAACATCTTACCTGTATTCCATTATGTTCCAAAAGCACATTTTAGTTGCAATTTTTAAAAGGATTTAAGGGGGAAGAGTATAGAAAAATGAATCAGGTTAGATTTTCAGGCAGCCAACCCCCTTTTTTTGTGATTCTTCAGGATTCCAAAAAGCTACCAATGCAGAAATTCCATGTGCAAACAGCCCGTTGAAGGTGACCCACAGGTAGTACCCCATTCCTGTTAAAGGCAGTCCTTTCATCTGGACTAAATTACCAGAGACAGTGAGTATTTGGGCCTCCCTTTCAAATAATCAGCTCACATACCCTGTGCTGATGAGTTCTGCACATCCCTAAGATTTGTGGGAGGTTACAGAGCAGGATTATGCACCCCTGCTGATTTATTTACCACAAGGACAACTAGGACAAAGCTGGTGCAGCTGCCTAGAAACCTGAAAGGAGTGGGAAGATTCTGTCTTCACTGTTTCTGAAGCCAAAAAACAGACCAAAGATTCCTGTATATGCATTGATATGAAGCCAATAGACTTAGTTTTTGAAGGTAAACTGATCCAGGTGGACCAACAACAGAAAGAATAATTTGGTTTTTGTCCATATCTGTGATTTCATTGTGGGAGGGTAGGGAGATAGGGGAGGAAATAAGGAGGGAGACTCCCAATATGAAAAGTCCATCTCTTAGGGTTAATCATATCTAGATCATCCTTTACCCAGGCTAATGGACAACTTGTCTCTAAATTGTACATTTAGAAGGAACCTCAGAGATTCAGTCCTCTCATTTTATAACTATGACGAATGAGACTTAAACAAGTTAAATGACTTAACCAAGGTTACTCAATTAGTAGATTTCCAAAGCAAGACTTGAATCTAGGTACTCTTAACTAGACTGGTCTGCTATCCACTATGCTACACCTCTCAGGGTTAATAATAGCCAACATCTTTTTGTCCTTTTAAGGTCTGCCTGAACTTTGAAATCATAATAAAGAGCTACTTTCAAAACCAGTAAGAGTTATGTTCAAGTCCCACTTCTGATACATACTAGCTACAGATAAATTCATTTTATAGATCATAGGCTTTTCCATCAGAGGCCATGTAGTCCAATTTTCTTTCATTTTACAGTTGAGAAGAGATAGAGAAAGGTGGAGGAGGGGAAGGAAGTAGGGTGGGAGGAAGAGAAAACAGAAAAAGAGGAAGGAAAGAGGGGGTGGGAGAGAAAGAGAAGAGATAAAGACAGAGACACGAACAGAGAGAAACAGGAGACAGAAAGACAAAGAGAAACAGATACAGAGAAACAGAGAGGCAGAGGGAAGGAGGAAGGGAAGGAGAAGAGAGGCAAACAGAGGCACAAACACACAGAGACAGAGAAACAGAATCAGAGATAAAGACAGAGAGAAAGAGAGAAAGAAAGAGAGGCAGAGAGAGGGAGAGAAAGAGGAAGAGAGAAGAAGAACAAGAAGGAGGAGGAGGAGGGAGGGAGGGAAAGAAGGAGGAGGAAGAGGAGGAGGGAGGAAAGGAGAGAGAAGAGAAAAAATACAGGAAGTGGGGAAAAAGAGAGAAGAGACAGACAGACAAACAGACAACCAGACAGGCAGACAGAGAAGAGACAGAGGCAAGGCTGGGTTAAGTACGTTAAGGATTTTCTATCTTTTCTAAAGAGTTTGAAAAAAAGAGAAAAGGGGGGGGGGGGCAGCTAGGTGGTGCAGTGGATAGAGCACCAGCCCTGAAGTCAGAAGGACCTGAGTTGAAATCTGGTCTCACTTAGCACTTCCTAGCTGTGTGACCCTGAGCAAGTCACTTAATCCCAATTGCCTCAGCAGAAAGAAAGAAAGAAAGAAAGAAAGAAAGAAAGAAAGAAAGAAAGAAAGAAAGAAAGAAAGAAAGAAAGAAAGAAAGAAAGAAAGAAAGAAAGAAAGAAAGAAAGAAAAGAAGAGAAAAGAAAAGAAAAGAAAAGGAAGGAAGGAAGAAAATAAGAGGGAGGAAAACAACACTGATTTGTAACAAAGTAAAATTGTAAAACCATGTTATTTGATATTAATGCTAATAATAATCATAATAGCATTTACATAGCGCCCTAAGATTTGCAAGCATTATACATATGTTAGGCCACCTAATTGGTTCTCTCCTTTTCCTTCCTTCCTTCCATCACAATGACATTGTAGACAAGCAACTCTGAGAAACTTAAGAATTCTGGCCAATGAAATGACAAACCAAACTTCCAAATTCTTCATATGATTAAATATATTTCCTGCCTCCTGACAGAAAGAACTAATGAACTCAGGGTTCATATTGGATATGGCCAATGTGATTTTAATTGACTATACATATTTGCTATTTAGGCTTTGTCTTTTTCCTTGGAGGTGGGGAGTGAAGGAGAGAAAACATGAATTTTTGTTCACTGAAATATATACATATGTGTGTATGTATATGTATATATTTAATTTTTAAAGGCAAAGATTGGATTAGATGGCCTTTGAAGTCCCATCTAGAATGCCAGTAGTATGATGCTGATGATATTGTTTATATTTCATAAGAATCTACAAAGTGGCATCAGATTGAAATACGCATGGAGGCTAAGAAATGGTGCAAAATTCCTATGGATCATAAATTGACTTATTAAAATTAGATAGAATTTATGGTTCCGGGGAGAGTGTTTTTGGCCCCATATTCAGTCCATGTTCAGGGTGTGTGTTTCATGCCTCTGTAGAGTTCTCAACTGTGCTTTCTCATTGGCTTAATCTTTCTATCCCTAGTGCCTAGGATAGTACCTGACACGTGGTCCACATTTAAGAAATGCTTTTTGACTGAATCATTATCTCATTTCAACCTCCCCACAATCCTATGAGATAAGACTAGTCAAGTTTTATTACTCTTCTTTATAAATTCAAAGACTCACTGACAGCTGGAGCTGAAAGCACCTTAGGGACCATTTTGTCCAACAATCTCATTTTACTAATAAGGAAATTGCAAGTCTGAGAAGTCAGATTATTTGCCCAAGGTCACACAGCTTTTTGGGCAAATTCAAGATGAAAATTCAGCTTTTCCAAATGTTAAGTTCAATATTTTTTCCCCCAATTATGCAACAAAGCCTCTCAAATTAAAGAATTTTTTAAAATTACATTAACAGAGCTACAAACATGTGTTTGTCTCTAAAAAACAAAATATGGAAACAAGAGCTTAGCATGAGTTCAAAATTATCCAAATTCACCATCAAATTAAAATGCTCTGGGCTAGAAGCCAGAAAGTATTCTGAGATTTAGAATTTTTCAGCAATCTATATTTAACTGGATGTAATTTTGTCTAAAAACTGTCCTATTCAAACTTTGGAAATGAAGAATTTTGTCTGTTAATGGGAAATCTGCATTTCATCATTAACATGAAACATAATTTCACAGACCTAGCTTTCCCTGAGCATCAGACTCTTTTTTTTTTTTTTCCTGGATCCTTGAAGAAAAATATTTGCAGTTTATTTCAAGCAGGACAAAGAGACATATGACAGACACAAATTAGGAGACTGGTTCTACTAGTCAAACATGATATAGATCTCAGTCCCAATTTCCTCAGGAATAGGGTTTTTACCTAGACCAGTAATATGCAAAACAATAGACCTTTGTCAGGACAAGTTTAATTTAAACCACTAGGAGATTTAAGTTAAATGAAACTTTTGGGGGGTTAGGGGCAATGGCCAACAATTATTCAACTCAATAATCGTTGATTAAGTGCTAGTCTCTGTGTATGCAGAGCCAAAAATGAAGCAATTCCTGCCCTCAATGAGTTTATATTGAGCCCTGACTCCTTGAGGTGCTGGAATTGAATCTCATGTCTTTAATGATCTGTATAACTTTAGACAAGTTCCTTTACTTCCTTCTCTCCTTTGTTTCTCAATTCACTTGAATTTTCTCAACTCTAGAATGAAGGACTCCATGGCTTCTCAAGTCCCTTCCAACAGAGCTGCCATTTTAAGTGTGAACTTGGACCAGACTTCTCTTGGACTCAGTTTTTTGTCTTTAAAATGAAGGGGTTAAATAACATGGTCCCTGAGGTTCCTTTCTAGCTCTAGAGTTATAGTGTTATGATTTTTAATACACACATGTGAAAAGGAATAAAATGAAGGAATCTGGGGGGTGGCAGTGGGCAGAGGGGATAGATATAGCATTAGTCTTAATCACAGATGGTCTTCAGACTAAGAAGAGGAAGTAGGGGATGGGTGAGAATGATCTATGAAGATGGAGAAATTTCTGCTTTTTCTTTGTATCCTCAAGACTTGGCACATTGAAAAGACTTAGTCAACATTTGATGACTAATTTATTCATTGCAAACCCTATCTTCAGACTGGAATACCCACTTCCACCAAGATCTTGGTCTTTCCCTCACATCAAAATGTTTTGGTGCCCTGGTGATCATCACTTTTACAACAGGTCAGCTTATCCTTCTCCAGTGTTCTTTTTTTTTTTTTTTTTTTAAGAAACCAAAAACATATTAATCTAGATCTACATGGGCCCTTAGAGGCTATTTAGTACAATCCCATCAGTATACAGAGGAGGAAAATAAGGCTCCTTGGGATACCAGATCCTGGTTTTTGTAGGAGGCAATGAAAACATTATTTTCCCCATTTTACTGGTTAGAAATCTGAGATTCAGCTAGCTTGAAATGTGATCTCCATTCTCAGTATACTAAATTGATTGAATACAGATTATATTCACAACAAAGGCTAACAAAGAAAAAAAAAAGAAGGTGCTGTTATAATGAAGTTTATTGGTCAAAAGGGATCAAAATTTTCTAAGAAATAAATTATTTTAAAATGAATAGGATTGCTACTCTGAGAGATTAAGAATTTGAAGAGACCTTAAAAGCCATCTGGTCCAATCCCCTAATTTTATAAATAATTGAAGATTTTAAAAGAAACAGGAGTTGCATAAATATAGAGAATCCACCCCAAATGTTCATATTTGTTTCCCAACAGTAGTAGAGCACTCTGAGCTCATATTGGTCTGATCAGCCACAGTTGGACCTACTATAACTCAACTCTTAACAGAATAATGTCATATTTGCTCTCTTTGAGAATGAAGGAGTTTTAATGATTTGCTCAAGGTCACACAGGTAGTTAAAGATAAGATCTGAAACCAGGACCTTTGAATCCAAATCCATCCCATTTTTCACTCAACTATGCTGTATCCCTAAAGTGAAGTCCATGAAGAATTTCTAAGCCTTCCCCCCAAGATGGCACTGAAGGTAAAGTCCCAAGACAGAAGCCAAACCCAAGTGTTGAGGGATATCTACAGCCATAAAAAGATCTGAGCATCTCCCACCTTCCAAAGACTGCCTTCGAAGGCAGTCCAAATACCCTTGAAAAAGTGCCCCTCAAAGAAACAAGTCTGATCATTATGCCATCATTAAGTTTCCCTTGAACACTGAGTCTGCTATGAAGAAGAATGAAGACAAAAATACTCTAGTTTTCATTGAGATTATCAAAGCCAACGAGCATAGATCAAGTAGACCTAAAGAAGCTGTATGACATTGATGTGGGCAAGGTGAACGGATCTGACCTGATGGAGAGAAGAAGGCCTATGTCCACCTTGATCCAGACTACAATAGTTTAGACATTGCCAACAAAATTGGAATCATCTAAACTGTATCCAGCTCTCTCCCTTCACCCACAATAAAAAAGTTTTCTAATTAAAAAAAAAATATATATATATACAAGAATTCTATTTTGCACTAAAAAACCTAAAAGACCTTTGATATTTAAAAAAATCAAAAATTAAGTGATAGACAAAGAAATATTCATGTAACATATTTTGAAAATTGATTGTGCTATTGACAACATTTTAAAAAAGAAATTGATTGAGAAAATATTGAAAAGACTACTATATTTAGTACACAGAGGTTCACAAAAATGGATATTGAAAACCCTTTATATGCATTTGGAAAAATAAAATATCATTTTAAAAAATGTTTAAAAGAAAAGAATTTTAAAAAAAAAAAGACTGGAATATTTTCCAGTTCTGTTCATCTCTATTTGTGACAGACATAACAAGTTGACATCTACTGAAAATTGCTAAGGTGTGTCCCAATCAGAGCCATAATTAGAGTGAGGTCACAAGGACTTTTTTCTCAAAGGGCTAACCTGAAGGGAACACCAAATTTAGAGAGTATTGAAAATACCTGCAGAATGATTCGGTGAATAGTAATTTTCTTCTCAAAAGATACTTCATCTCTACATTCTGGACATTTTCACAAGTTGTCCCCACCATGCCTGGAACTTTCATTTCTTCTCCTCTCTCCTGTATTTCCTATTTTCCTTCCTTTCTTAGCTTGTATAAATAATTTTGTTATAAAATAACTTATGTTTCCCCTGTATCCTTAATGCCAATGTCCACCATCTGATAATCATTTTCAATTTATTCTGTCGCTATCCTATTCATAAATACATCATAATCTGGGCAAGTTATTTAGTTTTTATTAACCCAAGAAAAAAGGGAATCATAGGAGTTGTACTATTTCCCCACCATGTTTGTGCATATATCCTGGAACGTGGAAGATGCTTATTAAATGTGAATTGACTGACAGATTAACTATTGTCAGTCAAAAATAAACCCTGAAAGCTAAAAAGTTTTAGAAAAAAAAAATTATTGTCAGTTCATCAGAGTAAAGAATAGGAAAAAGGTGCAGCTCCTTCTTCCAACTTCTGTGAAGTTTACATTATATAGAGTTAGATAAAGATCTAAGAACCAGCACTTGGATGCCAGCACATAGGAAATTTCTAAGAGAGGGCAGTTTTCAGGAAAAGATGTTTGATGTACATGTGTGTATGTGATATGTGTGTGTGTAAACTTATATATATACATATATAAACATGTAGATATATCAGCAAATAAGTATAAATATTCAATATAATTTTGGCAAAGCCAAAACCACTATAGGAAAATCCAAGATATAAGATTTGGGGGAAGATCTAAGATATAGGTGAATTTCAGCTTCCCTGAAGAGTCTCTAAGGTAAGCATGATCTACAGTTTGGGATTGACACTTTCAAGCCACAAAAAGCTAGGCTCAAATTTTATATTAAGAAATACTAAAGTACTTCCCCCATATTATAGAAATAGAATAAAAATAACCTACTCCTCAACCTATAATCTGTTTATTCCCCCATCATTATATTTGAGGAATGGCCTTAAATCAGTTTCCTGGGTTGCCTTCTCCTCTACTTCCCCTTCTCCAACATGAGACTCCAACTTCTCTTCATCTTGCCCTCAATGTGGTTTGTAATATTTAGCTCAAATGCAAAAGTTCTGAATATAAAGGAAGCTTTCAGTACTATCAATAGTATTGTATCTCTAGTATTGGGAAAATATATTTTGATCTTCTGCAGATATCTCCCAAGAAATAATAGACAATTTTCTTATTAAGCTTTGCTACAGACCATTGGCATCAAGGCTGTGTATGTGTGTTGTCATCATTTTGCAGAAAAAAAAACTTCTATAGAAAACAATGTTGCTCCGGAATAAAATTGGAAAATTGATTGTCCTAATATGTGAAGATTGGGTGAAATTTTGAAAATTTGAAACTAGAATTATATGTCAGTATTTTTAATTATATAGTGGAGAAATCAATTGATTTGGAAACAAAAGACCCAGCTTCAGAGGATCACTCAATATTTCCTCGATCCTATGCAAATCACTTACTTCACAGTTTTCTGTTTTGTAAAGGTCATTTAAATTCTCTGGATCTCAGTTTCTCATTTTATAAAATGAGACATGATATGATATATCATTATTATATGATATAGTTTATGTATTTCTATGAAAAACTGTATAGTGTACTTAAGTGATAGACTATTTAACATGAAATAACAGTTGCTTGGATTTCCATTATGGGTAAAAATAGTGATTTTTCTCGCCCATACCTTTTACATTATTTCACTTTTTGGTTTATTGATTTAGAGATGGAATAGAACTTTGAGGCCCTGCTTGCAATCACAAAATAGCATAGAACCACTGATTTGGAGCTGTAAGACACCTCAGAGAGCCCCTAATCCAAACCTCCTATTTTATAAGGGAATTATTTATTTATTTATTTATTTAAGGCAATTGGGGTTAAGTGACTTGCCCAGGGTCACACAGCCAGGAAGTCTGAGGTCACATTTGAACTCAAGTCCTCCTGACTTCCCGGCTGGTGCTTTATCCACTGTGCCACCTAGCTGCCTCTATTTATTTTATAAAGAAGAAAATGGAGGCCAGAGATATTATTACTCAGTGGTCCTCAAACTTTTTAAATAGGGGGCCAGTTCATTGTCCCTCAGACTGTTGGAGGGCCAGACTATAGTAAAACAAAAACTCACACTCTGTCTCCGCCCCTCAGCCCATTTGCCATAACCCAGTTCATCACATAAATGTCCTCAGTGGGCCGCATCTGGCCTGTGGGTCATAGTTTGAGAACCCTTGTTATTACTTATCCAAGGTCACAGAGTTATTAAATATCAACTCGAGGATTCAAATCTCTTTCCTCTGATGCTATGTCCAGCATGTATATTAAGCAGATTATATATTTTCATATCTTATAAGAATAAATATATGAATTTTAATAAAAATTAGAGGATGAGAATACTAATGATAAAGCATACTTCCCCTCTCAATAGGAAATTGTTGAAATACAGATGAGAGATGAGGCATATGCTATCAGATCTGTTCAATGTGCAAATTTGTTTTGCTTAATTTTGCTTGACTTAACTTTTCTGTTACAAAAGGTTTTTCAATTTCAAAAGATAAGAATTCTGATCAATGGAATAAATAACCATGATTACAGAGGATCAGTGATGGAATAGACAACCTACTTCCTGGCAAGGTGATGATTTCAGCATTCAGAAGGAAATTTAAATACAAATATATTTTATACATATATATATATGTATATATCATATACATATTTAATATTATTGTATGACTGGTAATATGCAAATATATTTGATTTGTAATATTACATTATTGCATATATTATACATACAAATATATAACTATAATATGTTTATAAGTATAAACAAATTTAAATATATTAAAGTTTGATTATAGCAAATGCACAGGTTAGTTTTGTTTGTCTAAGCATATTTCTCACAAAAGCCTTATTTTTCTTTTTTTTCCCCATTGGGGAAGGTAGATAAAAAATAGATTTGGTTCACTAATTTTTTTTTAAATTTAAAAATTTTTAAAAATTTAAAATCTGATTTTCCAATACTAATGCAAACAAGATTAGAAGGGAAGTAACAAATTGGGAAAACATTTTTACAATTAAAGGTTCTGATAAAGGCCTCATCTCCAAAATATACAGAGAATTGACTTTAATTTATAAGAAATCAAGCCATTCTCCAATTGATAAATGGTCAAAGGATATGAACAGACAATTTTCAGATGATGAAATTAAAACTATTTCCGCTCATATGAAAGAGTGTTCCAAATCACTATTGATCAGAGAAATGCAAATTAAGACAACTCTGAGATATCATTACACACCTGTCAGATTGGCTAAGATGACAGGAACAAATAATGATGAATGTTGGAGGGGCTGTGGGAAAACTGGGACACTGATGCATTGTTGGTGGAGTTGTGAAAGAATCCAACCATTCTGGAGAGCAATCTGGAATTATGCCCAAAAAGTTATCAAAATGTGCATACCCTTTGACCCAGCCATACTACTACTGGGCTTATATCCCAAGGAAACTAAAGAAGGGAAAGGGATCTGTATGTGCCAAAATGTTTGTGGCAGCCCTTTTCATAGTGGCTAGAAGCTGGAAGATGAATGGATGTCCATCAATTGGAGAATGGTTGGGTAAATTATGGTATATGAATGTTATGGAATATTATTGTTCTGTAAGAAATGACCAACAGGAGAAATACAGAGAGGCTTGGAGAGACTTACATCAACTGATGCTAAGTGAAACGAGCAGAACCAGAAGATCATTATACACTTCAACAATGATACAGTACAAGGATGTATTCTGATGGAAGTGGATATCTTCAACATAGAGAAGAGCTAATCCAATTCCAATTGATTAATGATGGACAGAACCAGCTACATCTAGAAAAGGAACACTGGGAAATGAGTGTAAACTGTTATTTTTACCTTCTGAATCCAATTCTTCCTGTGCAACAAGAAATTTGGTTCTACACACATATATTGTATCTAGACTATACTGTAATATATTTAACATGTATAAGACTGCCTGCCATCTGGGGGAGGGGGTTGGGGGAGGAAGGGGAAAAATCTGAACAGAAGTAAGTGCAAGGGATAATGTTATAAAAAATTACCCATGCATATGTACTGTCAAAAAAAAAGTTATAATTATGAAATAAAATAAAAATTAAATTAAAAATAAATAAATAAATAAAAATTTAAAACAGAAGGCTTTTTAATGTAAATGTAATATTTCAATAAAAGGTCAAACAATAATATTAAATATGGACAATGACCTTTATGTGTACAGATGACGCCTATGTGTATAGATTACTATTTGTCGGGTAATGCACTAAGTGCTGGGGTTACAAATTAAAAAAAAAAAAAAAAAAAAAAAAAAAAAAAAAAAAAAAACAGGATAATTCCTTTCCTCGAGGAGAGTATATTCTACTGGGAAAGACAATATATAAAGAAGAGTTGCAAGTAGGAGGGAAGATATATATACTCATAGTTATGTGGTTTGGGAGTGACCAGAAAGTATCACTTTAAAAGAGTTATTACCAAAGTGTAATTCTCAGAATCCTTTTCTCTGACCAGGGTATTCTGGATGGTCCAAAAAGGTTGACCTCTCATGAATTTGGTAATATAATGTTCATTTCTCACATCCACTCGTCCTCAATTGAATTTTATTGTATTCTTTATTGAACACTCACCCAAAACAATCCCAAAGTTCATAGCTATCTTAGGCAGGTTGTTTTTTGAGCTAGGAAACAAAAACAGGAAGAATAAATGCAAAAAGAGATAAAATGTCAGCCTTTTAGAAACCAGATCTAACAGGACTTACTGGGGAGATGAAAACCCTTTATTTCCCTCTCACTAGCCCAACAAGTGATCATCCTGGAGACTCATCTGTTGGGCATCTTCTAAGCAAGTTAGGGTCTAAGAACCACTGCCTTAAAACAAGTTCGGTATTGTTACTCTGTAAAAAAACATGAAGTACTCCCCAAAATCATCCCCATCCTCCTATTTTTTCCTTATGGAATTCAGGTATAGAATGCCAAGCTAGAATATGAAGATATGCCATCGTGATAGTTTCAGTGAATCAAAGCAGACCAGCATAGTCTTTAGGTGCTTAGAGATTAGAATGTCTGATCACTGACAAGGCTGAAAAGGAGTGATTAAATAACTGGGAGAGCAAGCTGATTAGCAGCTGTAAAAATAAAAAATTTAAAAAAATCAACAACAAACAAACAAGTAAACAAAAAACAAGCCACCTAGCAATGAACAAGAGAGCAACAAACAAGTTTTATAAAGCCTGGGGATGGGGAAGGGGTAATAAAAATCATTTTGTTGTTTTTGTTTTTTAAGTTATGCATATGTTTGTATATGTGTTTATAAGGACCATTCTTCTAAAACAAGTGAAAATAAATTCAACTAATTCATTGAGAAAGGATTAGAGAGATTTTCTGGGAGTTACTTTTCTGTAACTCCAGACTCCAGGGATGGCTATCCAGGGACATGCTGGAACCTGCTTAGAGCTCATTGTTAAATTTTCGGTGTAAGCATTTATTCCTCAGAGCAGCAAAGGATACCAATCAGGGCTTGGTTTATTGCTTTGTTGATTGTCTAGACTTAAGAAAGTGAGGAAGAAAAGTTGATTCAGGTTAAATTTATAAATTCATTTGCATAATATTTTTGAGTATCAATTGTTAAGCACTACCAGAAAAAATCATACCTGCCTATAACCAACATCTCCTTTCCCTCCTCCAGCACCCAATCTTCATGACCCATTTTCCTTGCTTTTTGGATTAACTACTGCATAGGATAAAGGAGGACTGCTCTTTCAGCTACCTCAATCTATTTCACATTACAAACCCACCTGACTAACACTAGGAATATCTGTCTAACAAACAGTTCAGCCAAACTTGGTCAATTTTATCTAATCTTATCTAAATTTCAGTCTTCCCCTCTTTGCCATAATGAGATACATTAAGTCATGGAATAACTTCTTTAGAAGCTGCTGAATAATCCTTTGAAACATTTTAGTTGTTTTGTTTGGGTTTCTTTTAGTTTTGAATTCAATTTCTTCAATTTGGGGGTGGATGCTTGCTGTTATCCATTGTAATTGACCCAACAGTACAGCCTAACTTGGTCTATTTTTAATCTTGTTGTAGTCATTGTAACTGATCCAATAATTCATCTCACTTGATCTATTTTACCTTGCTAGTATTCATTGCAATTGACTGAAAAATTCAGCCTCACTTTGTCTGTTTTACCTTGTAAGTAGCCATTGTAACTGACCCAACAGTACAGCCTAACTTGGTCTATTTTTAATCTTGTTAGTAGTCATTGTAACTGACCCAATAATTCATCTCACTTGGTCTATTTTACCTTGTTAGTATTCATTGCAATTGACCCAACAATTCAGCCTCCTTTTGTCTATTTTACCTTGTTAGTATCCATTGTAACTGACCCAACAGTTCAACCTAACTCTAAGTCTATTTGACTTTGTTAATATCCATTGTAATTGACCCAACTGCAAACCACCATAAAGATCAGGGAAAGCTACTTTTTCATTCTTCTTGGGGAAGAGAAAGGGAAAGTGTTGCCCTGTTGTTGTACTCAAGTGAAATCCACCACATGGCTCTGCTCCAAACTGTTGGATAAATTCAGGCCCCTCTCTCTCTGGGACAGCTTTTAAACCAGTCTCTTTTGTTTCTCCCATGCTAAATTGATTCAGCTCTGTTAAGATAAACTGCAATCTAGAAATGGAATAGAAACTGTTTATGTGACTGAACTACGTATTTATAGAATTCCTGATTGGGTGGTATGGAGCCGGCTCTCTGGTGTATACAAGAACCCATTTTTAGTTATACAAAATGAGGGGTTTTCATCTTCCCTCCCAAGTCTGTCAGTTCTGGTCTACAGATGGCTGACATTTGGGCTTTTTCTTGCATTTCTTCTTGACATATTAGACTAAGTTCTGTGGTAAAGAGTATATATGATATGGAAGGAAGTAAATACTTGAGGTTATTTTTGCAGGAGAAACTGAGGGGATTTTTTTTCCTACAAAGTTAAAGAAGGGAAAGGGGAAAAAAAAAACCCCAAACCACCTTATTTCCCCACAGATCAACAGATTAGCAAAAGATTCTAATGGGTTTTGTAATTGATTTTTTAAAAAATTATTTGTGATCACACAATTATATTTTATCTGTCATTTTAAATAAATGTCTGTTAAATTGCCTATATATCAAATTTTTGTGTGCAAAGTCACATTATGCCATTGATATACCCACATTTCAGAGATGTTTTATTTTCACTTCAGAGTTCCAGTTGGCTTCTTATCTGCTCACTTTTTTGTTCATTTCTCTCCATTTTTTAGATTCTGTAAAGAAAAAAAAAGGTGGGGGGAAGATTGATGGTGAATGGGTAGAGGAAATCATAGATTTAAAATTGGAAGAGACCATAGAGAGAAAAAAGGGATCTTGGAGATCATCTAGTCAAATTCTGTCATATTTACAAATGAGGAAAAGGAGGGTCAGAAAAAATGAAGTGTTTACAGAAAAGCCATGCTGTCCCTTACTTTTTAATGTCCTAGAGCATATTTTTAGTCTCGAATCAGAACTGATGGTGGTGGTTTGGGGATAACATTATTTCTGTATAATTAGTTTCCTTTGTATTTCTATGCATTTTATTTTATGCATTTTAAAATATTCACAAAAGATCCAAAAACTTCACCAGTCTGCCAAGATATCCATAACATAAACAAAAACATTAAGAATCCCTGCCTGTCCTTTAGGATGTTACTGAAAGTGGAATAGTGGCAATAACAGTGTTGTGAATCCTAGCTAATACAAAGAATTACTCTTTAAGTAGAAGTGGTATAGTGGCTAGAATAGTGGAGCAGAACTGCTTTCAAATCCAGTTTTAGTTACTGACTAGCTGTGAGATCTGGACAAGTCATTTCACTTCAGTTTCCTCATCTATATCACAAGGACAATAACAGTAAGATCCCACACTTCAAGTTGTTGTAAGGATAAAATAAGATAATATTTGTAAAATTCTTAGTTCAGTGCTTGACATATAGTTAGCACTATATGAATATTATTTTTTATTATTATTATCATTTATCATCTAAATTTCAGTATTCCCCTATTTGCCATAATGAGATACATTAAAACAGGGAATAACTACTTTAGAAGTTGCTGAATAAGCCTTTGAAACATTTTAGTTGGTTTGTTTGGGTTTCTTTTTGTTTTGAATTCAATTTCTTCAGTTTGGGGGTGGATGATTGCTGTTAGACTTGAAACTAGTGTCAAGATCTTGCTTGTTATTTGGCTTACTTGGGGATTTGTAAATAGTCTTTCACCAATGTGCTTGCTGGAACTCCCCTAACCCCATCACCGCCACCTCCAAAAAGGAAGTAAATTACAGACACATTTAACAAAGCTTAAAAGAAACATTCTAACCCAAAATATGCAATCATGTGAAACTTGAGGTTTTGTACAAAATATCTACAGAGAAACAGAAAGTAAGCAGGTTTCATTGGCTTCTAAGATCACTCAGGAAGGATGGGGTTTGACATTTGAAGACAGTCAAGGTCTTTTTTTTTCCCCTCCAATATAATAAGGTCTTGTAGGGTCTTGGTTAAGGTTAGTTGTTTATGTGGGCTTGAGGGGATTGCTTGTGAGAGAATTTTTAAATTTCAAGGAATGAGATGGGGGAGGGAAAGGATAGTATGAATACAACTAAAAAGGACCTCAAGTCAGTATAGTACAACCCTATCATTTTAAACATGCAGAAACAGGACCCAGAGAAGTTAAAGAATGCCCCCTCATTAAAGAGGTTTGTTTTTTTGCTTTTTTTAAATGCTGAAGGACTTTCAGATAAAGGTCTCAAATCTTAGCTCTGTAAAGAACTTTGTTAAATTTATAAGAATATGTGTCATTCTCCAATTAAGAAATGGTCAAAGGATATGAAAAGGCAGTTTTTGGATGATTGGATTATAGGTTAGCATATGAAAATCTAAATCATTATTGATTAGAGAAATACAAATTAAAACAACTTTGAGATTTCATCTCATATCTATCATATTGGCTAAACTGATAGAAGAGAAAAATGACTAGCATTGGAGAAGATGTGAAAAAATTGGGATTCTTGATTCCCTGTTGGTGGAACCAATCATATTGGAGAGTAATTAGGCCTGAAGAGTTATAAAATTGTATATTACTCTTCGAACTAGCAATACCATTATTAGGTCTGATTCCTAAAGTGATGAGAGAAAAAGGAAAATAACTCATGTGTACTAAAATATTAAAAGTAACTCTATTTGTGGTGAGAATTTAAGAGAATGTCCATCAACCTAAAGAATAGCTGAACAAGTTGCAGTATGTGGTTGTGATAGAACACTGTTATGCTGTAAGAAATGATGAGCAGGTTGATTTTTTTAAAATATAGAAAAACTTTCATGAAATGAGTGAAATGAGCAGAACCAAGAGAACATTGTTTAGAGTAACAGCAATACTGTTAAAAGAATAACTGTGAACATAAGCTATTCTGAGAATTATAATTATTTAAATAAACTACAAAGTACCTATGAAGGAAGATGCTATCTACCTCCAGAGAAAGAACCGATAAATAAAAGTATACATAGTATGCTTTCACATGTATATATACACACACACACACACACACACACACACATTATCTGTGTGTGTGTGTGTGTGTGTGTGTGTAAAATGGAGACCTTATTTAGTACAGGATAAGGAAGAAAAGAGTTCAGAACTTAAAATGTAACTTTAAAAATTAAATTTAATTAAATTTTTAAAAATTTCCAGAGGACTGCTCTATAAGCAGTGTCAAACTTACTTGTGACCAGCTAAGCAAGCACTGAACCAAAATTAAATGTAGGTTAGGAAATACTTAAAAATAAATAAGAATTCAATAAAATGTAGAAAACATTACATTTGAAAATTAAGTCAATATTCACCTTACAGGAATCCTTTTGTGTGATTTAGTACCCTCCTCATTCCTTATCCTCTCCCCATTTCTATTTGGGTATGACACTGCTGCTCAAATAGGAAGTGAGATAAACCTTGAATCTAATTCACTTCTCATCCCCAGAGTATGAGTTCCTGCAAAAAGAGAAGTGAGATTATGCTTTCCACAAGTTGTGGAATAAATATGTATATTTGAGATTATGGCTTTTTAAGTAAATATTTCTTTTGTAAAAGTTCACAATGAATGGATGGATGGATGGATGGATGGATAAATAAATAGATAAATTAATTAAATAGTGGGTGGATGGATGAGTAAATGAAAATAAAATGGCAGAAGCAGTGCCAGAATTTTAATTGGGCCTTAGACACTACTAGCTATCGGGGCAAGTCACTTAATCCCATTTTCCTCAGTTTCTTCATCTATAAAAATGAGCTGAAGAAGGAAATGGTAAACCACTCTTTGCCAAGAAAATCCGAAATGAGGTCATGAAGAGTGGACTTGACTAAATTGATTGAACAATAATCTTTCACTCTAGATTCAACATTCTTTCTATTGTACCTCTGAGAGATCAGGTAAATTATTCAGCTCCTGTTTCAATAAAGGAAATTTGGTAGAGCTTGTAAAAGTAAAGATCTTAATGGAAAGAGTGTGTTGTATAATGAATGGATAGAGGAGGAGCCTTGAATTTGAAAAGACTAAATTTTAAAACCCCCAGGACATTGGGAAATCCTTTAACTAGTCAGTCTTCACCAATTCTCTAAGGACACAAGACACTTGAATCTAGCTGGAGTTCCTTACACAGAAATAAGAATTCCAGACTAAATACTGATTATGATTTTTCCAAATAGAAATAAATAATATCCTTGATAAAATTGCTCTGAAAGTGGAAAGGGAAAGAATAAACATTTATATAATATCCTATTGTGTGCCAGACACAAATATTTAATGATTTATTATTTCATTTAATCCTCACAACAGTCTTGAAAGATGTGTGATGCTATTATATCCATTTTATAATTGAGTAAACTGAGGCAAAGGGGGTTAAGTAACTTGCTCAGGGTCATACAACTAGTAAGTTTCTGAGGCCACATTTCAACTCAGGTCTTCCTCCTCCAGGTCCAGTGCTCTAATGACTATGGCTAGCTGCCAGGTAAAAGTACAGAATGTTAATTAGAAATAACTGACATTTATATATTGTTGATATTTACAACCTTAAATTTATAAATTCATAACATTATCTCATTCAATTCTCCCAATCCAATAAGGCAAGAAATACCAGTATTATTAAATCCCTATATTATAGACAAAGGAAACAATTTGGGGAAAGATCCATGGCTACACAACTGATAAGTGTCAAAAGTGGAATTTGAAACCAAACCTTTCTGACTTTAGGTCCAGCACTCAATCTGCATTACCACACTGCCTTTCAGATAAAAATAGGATAGCAGGGTAGGAAAGTACTGCCTTCCTCCATCATATTTGAACAATCTTAGTACAATAACAAAAAAGGGCTGCAGCTGGGCGCTGCGGTGGATAGAGTTCCAGTTCTGGAATCAAAGTCTCTGTGAATTCAAGTTTGGCCTTGAATACTTACTACCTGTGTGCCTCTCTGCAAATCATTTAATTTTGTTTGCCTTAATTTCCTCAAATGTAAAAATGAACTGGGGAAGGAAATGGCAAGCCACTCTAGTACCTTTTCCAAGAAAACCCAAAATGGGGTTGTAAACATGTCACAGAATTCTAACCTAGTTGAGCTAGACAGGTTTAAGCATAATTTGTTGGACTAGGTGCTCCTAATAAATTAGTGGCCATCACTTAACTGTCAGTTGGTTGAATCTAGGACTGTTTTCATCTATGGAGCACCCCTTATACCAAGGCCCATCATTAACCTTCCTGTGTCTTGATAAGTAGATGGTCTTCATGAGTTACCATGGTGGAAAATATGTATCACCTGATTGCTAAATACCTGTTTATGAGCGTCTCTGAATTTTGCCAGACTGGTTCTCAGACAGCAAATGCATAGATAGCCCCTTGCTAGGATTATAGTCAAAGCCTTCCTACTTTGAAAGACTTGTAAGAACTTGCATTTGGCTTATATGAGAGTCCCTGATGACCTTTTCTTTAAGATGAAACAAGGGAGAAGGGTGTTAGTGGGAGGAAACCAGCAACTGAATTCTATTCTACAAGGATTTGCTAACTGTTAATATCAGAATACAAATCAGCATAAAGACAGAAATCTGCTCTTTAGGACAGGAAGCATGAGTTGTATGACCCTGAGCTAGGCACTTAACTCTCTAAGATTGTAAATGGCACTGTTAGTCCAGAGAGTTAATTTATCTGAGAGGTCCTTTGTACTATGAAATCATGAATCTAATCTCAATCTCTATCCCAAGTATCAGCATAACCTAATCTTTCCCTTCGGTGAAAGTAGAATAGCCCAACTAAATCTCATTGTCTATTAAGTAAAAGACAATGTAATATACTGAATACTCTCTTTAGAGACTTGGATTCAACTATCACTTCTTAATGCTTTATTGTTCAGTTGTTTTCAGTCATGTCTGATTCTTCAGGGATCTCATTTGGGGTTTTCTTGGCAAAACAAACAAAAAACAAAACTGGAGTGACTTTCCATTTCCTTCTCCAGATCACTTTGCAGATGAGGAAACTTGCTAGGGGTCCCACAGCTAATATGTAAGACCACATTTGAACTTAGATAGATAAATTTTTCTGATTCCAGTCCGATGGGGAAACTGAGGCACAGTTAAATGACTTGTCCAGGGTCACCCAACTAGTAGTATCTTAAGTCAGATTTGAACTCTAGTAGATTAGTCTTCCAGATTTCAGGCCTAGGGCTCTATCCACTATTCCACCTAGCTGCCCTTGGGCGGCTCTCTTAAAATTACAAATTTCAGAGTTCACACATCTAAAGAAAGAACATTTCATCTGGGAGTTCCTTGAAATTACAAGCCTAGTCCCTATCTCTAATCATATCTTTAATTGTTCCAAATACCGGAGGCATACAATAGCCATTTAAGTACCCAATTAACTAGTGAACATTAGCCAAGAAAAAATACGGAGCCCTAGTGACTACCTCTATAGAAAGTTCCCTGACCTTGAAGGTAATCAGGTGGCAGAGAATGGGAGAGTGACCTCTTATTGGGGGATGTTACAGCTTGGACTATTGACCAGTAGGTCCTCTTTGAACGCTAAAATTTTGTGAGTTTGTAAAATGTGCTTTATGTATGATCTATATAGAAGTATATTAACATTTTTAAAGTTATCCTTTTTCCAATGAGCCAATTTTCATATTTAATAACTTTTAAAAATCTTCACTATGTAGTTGAAACTCAGACATTCATTACCTTGTTAACTTGCCATGGCACCTCATGTTGTGAGAATAACTTGGAAGGTGCTAGAACACTTATTTCCAGCACTTGGAACGTGACAAGTGTGTTATTTGCAGGCTTTGTGAAGTTCAGTCTCTCCTTTTCCCACTTCCCTTCCCCCTCCTCTCTATCCCTCCTCCCATTTCTTGACTTGTATGTGAGAGAAGAAATCACATGCACTATTGTTTGTCTTTATTCAGTGAATAATCTTAAAATGTTAAATAAATGTCAATTGGCAATGAAATAAATTACAAAGGTGAATATTGCAGGACTGTATAATTTCTATCTTTTTGTTGTTGTTCAGTTGTTTCATTCATGTCCAATTCTTCATGACCCATTTGGGATTTTCAGAACAGAGATACTGGAATAGTTTGTCATTTACTCCTCCAGCTCATTTACCACTCATTTATCTAAGTAAGCAGGAATAAGTGACTTGTTCAGGGTCACATAGCTAGTAAGTGTCTAAGGCTATATTTGAATTCACAGTCTTCTTGATTACAGACTTGGAAGCTCTAATAATTGCACCACCTTGCTGTCCAGATTCTATTCTAACCTAGAGAGAGAGGGAGAGAGACAGACAAAGAGACAAAGAACACGTTAATCAAAAAGACCTGAATTTAAATCTTAGTAGCATGACTTAAGCCACTTAATCACTGATTAAGGCTAGGTAGGAATTAAGACAATGACTTCTTGCCCCTAGTAAAAACAAATAAATAAATAAATAAAATCTAAATAAATAAATAAATAAATCTAGCTGAGAGGGGACTGAGACCTATTGAAAATGTCAATGACTCCCTCTCACTGGATTCAGGGCCATCTCCATTTGTAATGTGCTTCTCTAATTTATAATGTTCTCTGGGAGCAGGCTTCTTGGGGAGCTTCTGGAGGCAGCCTTAGTTTCAGTTCCGTTCAATAATCACCTCAAATTCAGCCAGGAGTTAAAGTCCAAATCCTTTATTGTTTCCTTTTAAGTCTTTTCTCCTTCCTGGGGCCTGGTTAGCTTTCTTAGAAGCCTATCTCTCTCCTTGGTTCTCCAGAGCGCTTGCCCTTAGTCTTTTGCCTCTGCCAGCTTCAGCCTCTCTTCCTCTGAATGTCTCCAGCCAGCACAAAGATGGAAGTTGGAATGACTGTGACCCCACCTCCGAGAGTGGGCTTGTGGGTTCTGGGTCTGGCCCTAAGAGCTTCTTGCTTATATGCTGTGCACTGAGTATACTCCAATCATTACATCACTAGGAAACCATTATTTGTTGCAGGATTAAATCAGTGCTAAACTATATTTAACCATTGTCTCCTCAATTCCACTCAGGACCTTGTTTCAAGTTCTGGCCCATAACATCTCCCTGTAGGGTCAGATCGATCATACTGAACCATGCCAAATTAGATAATTATGGTCTCTATCAATTCCACTCTCTCAGTACCTTGTAAGAATTATAACATCCATTCATCCTGATCTATATCTGGCCACTGGATCCAGATGACTCTGGAGAGGAAAGTGAGGATGGTGACCTGGCCCAGCTGTCCCTCACTTAAATCCAATTCATTTGCATGTCATGGCATCACCTCCCTGAAGTCATGGTGCTCTTTGATAACAAAGGACAAATAACAATGACCTAAGCAAACCTCCGTTTACTCATCTATAAAATGGAGTCATAATAGCATGAAATGAGAAAACATAAAAAATATACTTTATAAACTTTAAAAAGCTATGCAAATGTTAGCAATTATGATCATATTTAATAAAGCAAAACAACCCAATACTGTGAACTGGGAGTTAGATTAGTTGATGTCCAAGCAGCTGACTCTAAATTTATTGTTTTCTTCTGAATGGAGGCTTATGTGGAAGACACCCCTATTTCTTGGATCACATAGAAGCCACCACATGCTACTGCCATTAATTTATCCTTCATACATGGCTGGGCATGGCTATTCCTGGATTACAGAACTAATTGTGGCATTCCTTCCTTCCTACCTAACTCTTCCATGGTTCCCTCTTACTTTTAGGATAAAGTATTTTTTATATTTTATTTTATATTTTATATTTTTATTCTGTTTCCATATCTATAAAATACACTGAAGAAGGAAATAACAAACCATTCCAATACCTTTGTCATGAAAACCCCAAATAAGATCAAGATTAGGACATGACTGAAATAAAGTAAATAACAAGCAGCTGATCAGATTTGGTAGGGAGGATAATAAGCATGTATTAAGCACTTACTATATACCAGGTACTGTCCTAAATGCTTTTCAAATTTTATCTCATTTGATCCTCACTAACTTACCTGGGAGATGGATATTGTTGTCATCATCCCTAATTTACAGTAAGTGACTTGCTCAAGATCACATAGCTAGTAAGTATCTGAGATGGGATTTGAATTCAGAGAGCTACTAGAAGGAACTTCTACTTCTAGCTCTGCGTAGTCTAACCCTTTCATTTGACAGATGAGGAAAATGAGACAAACCAAGATGTCCAAGGTCATCTAGATAGTTAAGGGGCAGAGGTCCAGTTTAGGTCCAGCTCCTCTGGTTAACCACTACCACCACCATCACAATAATAATAACAACTTTTATTTAGTTCTTACTATGTGCCAGACACTGTGCTAAACACTATAATTTTTTATCTCATTTGATTCTCACAACAATCCTGGGAGATAAATGCTATTATTATCCCCATTTTTCAGATATGGAAACTGAGGCAAATAGAAGGTCATACTGGTAACTAAGTGGCAAAGATCCAGATTAATTCCAACTCCTCTGACTCATAATAATAATAATATTACATAATATGGATAATAATGCCTTTTATAATAAAATATAATATAATAATTATTTTTATATAATAAATAATAAAACAAACATTTGCAGAGTACAATTATTAGCTCATTGGATCTCCAAATCTTGTACTTTTCAGGATGATTGTACTAATCCAGGAAGCATTTCTTTAGATCTTACTCATGTCTTCTTTCTAGGTTCTTCCATTTTTTTTGGTTTCCAAATCAGCAATTAATTGAATGACTTATCAATGGTGGAGTTCTTTTTTAAAAGACAAAGTATTTTTCCTTTCCTTGTTTGAGAAGGAAGGGCCTTGGCTTCACAAATTTTAATCCACCTCCATCAGACACAGTACAATTTGAAAAAAAAATTTTTTTTCTTATCTCAGGGACTTGTTACTTAGGATGGCATTGAGCTTAGCCTAAAGAATTAGAAAGTTACTTCTATGTGTCTTCCTTTGTAGCAGTAGATCTACAAAGTTAGTTCATGGATGCTCTATACTCAAGTCTTTTGTTCAAATTGTAGATAATTTGCTATGCCTATTTGCTTCTAAATATACTAAAAGTACTTAATTGGCCTAGGGAATTTGTACAATTGATTGCATTTGTTAATCAACAATCTTTGATTCTATATTTGTGAAACCAGCATATTGAAACCCTCATGTTCCCTCAGAGAGGATGCTCTCCTAGTCTTGAAACCATGGTTTTGTATTTTGCTATTTATTAGGATATCAGCCCTTCCTTATCAGTTTTGCTCAAATACTGAAAAATTTTGAACCAGAATGCCAAATTCTAGAGAATTATGTATTTTTGATGGAGAAAGGCAGAATGCTGAATTAGGGCAAAGGGATGGGGATTGGAGGGATTTCAGTAGAACATGAGTTCAAATACCCCCTCTACTCCTCCTAATTGTATGACTTCAGTCAATAAGGCTTGAGTTCAAATTCCAGCTTCAGACAATTTCTAGCTGTGTGACCTTGAGCAAGTCACATAACCCTGTTTGCCTCAGTTTCTTCATCTATATAATGAGCTGGAGGAAGGAAATGGCAAATCATTGCCCCAAATGGGGTCCTGTTGTGTGAGACAGGATTTAACTCATTAACAGCAATAACCCCAGTTGACAGTCTAGGGGCCCCTTCTCAGAATGTTTAAAAATGCATGAAGTGGAAATATGTTTAGAAAAACTGCATGCGTTTAACCTATATTGGATTACTTGCTGCAGGAGGGAGCTTAAGAATTCTAGGTGCTGACAAACAAAACAATCCCTCCTTGCTTTTGAACTCAGAAAGTTCAACTACATCTCACCTCTAAGACACAAAATAGAAAATTCTCTATTTTAATATAGAGATGGCAACTGGGCCTAAGATTTCATTAGTGAAGGGGAAAACTCAAACAGACGGTGAGGTACAAGGAAGGGGAAATACTATTTACCAAAGCAGGCAGACATCTCTGCACTTCCTTTTGGAGAGTTGTCTCAAATACTGGAAAGTAACTTGGCCTGGGGTTAGGTGACTTGAACCCAAGGCTTCCTGACTTTGAAGTCAGCTCCTGTTTCCTATACCATGGCCATGCTCACTCTCTGTTTTAATGTACTATTAGAGTAAAAAAAAAACAAAAAAAGTCATGAATTTGGCATAGACTAAAAATAAGGCAGACTAAATCATAGATTTTCAATCTAGAGATTGGATATTTAAAATACTTATTAATAAACATTAATAAACTGCTCTGCCTGGTTTCAATTCCACTGAATAAGATGATTCTCCCAGATTAACCTTATCATATTTAATGTCATCACCATGCTGATAACTCCACTTAACTGTTGACATACTCAGTCTCCTCTGCCCTCTGATTGGAGGGCTGGAGGGTAGAGCACCCAACTCCTCCCAATGCCTTCCTTTACAGAGGGCAGAAACTGGAGTTCTGCTGATTTTACTTTGATTTGCTGCTCTGTCTGATTTCAACTACATTCAATAAAATGCTCTAGAGCCCAGGCATGTCCTGGAGCCCCCTAATCCACTCCTTTCCCTGTTTCCCTTTGTGTATTATCTTCACACACATCCCAGCCCCACCTTAGAGTGTGAGGATTATCTTTCCTTTTATTAATTTAAATTTTATTAACCTTTTTAGTTATTACTTTATAAATGTATCCATCTCACTTAGCACAGTTCCTGCCACACAGTAGGTACTTAATAATTATTTATTGGGCTTATTAGATTAATAATAACTAGTATAAATAGATACATAGGACTTTTAAAGTTTGTGATACATCTACATATATGAATATATATAGGCGCATATATATGTAATATCTCAGCTGATCTTCAACAGTCCTGCAAGCTAAGGGCTATAATTATCTCCATTTTGATGGGAAAATTAAGTCTGAGAGTGCTTGAATGACTTACTCAACTTTACCTAGCCAATATTTTTTGAAGTTATGTGAACCCTCCCAGTCTTTCTTATTCCAAACCCAGGGCTCTCTCCATTAGGTAACATAACTAACTTTGTCCCATACAGGAAAAAAACAACAACAATTAAATGGTGTAAATAATAGTGTAGAGTGAATTTCTTTACTTAGATTAAAAATAAACAAAAACTTCTTAAGCAAGATTGTGAGCTCCTAGAGAATAGGGACTTTCCTTTTTTGGGGGGAGGGGGTTAAACTCTGGAACATGGCACCAGAACCGCAAATAGTGAGCACTTAATAATACTTGTTGACTGGCTTTGGAAGCCCTTTTCTACATAATATGTTATTATTGTTAAATCCTGTCCAACTCTTTGTGATCCCATTTAAGTTTTTTTTTTTTTTTTTGGTTTTTTTTTTTTTTTTTTTTTTTTTTGGCAAAGAATACTGGAGTGTTTTCCATTTCCTCCTCCAGCTCATCTAACAGACGAGGAAACTGAGGTAAACAGTGTTAAGTGACTTATCTCCTGGGACACACAGCTAATAAGTGTCTAAAGCCAGATTTGAGCTTAGAACTCCAGGTCTGTGCTATATCTACTGCACCACCTAACATACCAATCAACAAAATACAAGGAATCGTTCTAGAGACACAAATGCAAAACATGAGAATTGATTTGCTAGTTGTAAATAATCCTCTTTTCTTCATTGGATCAAGTCCCAGAGCACCTTTACTTGCCAAGGAGCTAATGTAGTTACATACTCAATGAGTCAACTTATCTCTAGCATATAGTGGTAGTGCCTAAAATAAAAAGTGCAAGTCCTGTTGTACTCACACAAGAGCACATGACTACAACTGGAATATTAAAGTCAGGTATAGATACCATGTTTTAAGAAAAACTGTTAACAAACAAGAACGAATCTCTGGGAGGCTAGGAAGAAGACAGGAAATGAAGTCACATGAGAACTCTGGATGAAATACGAATATTTATTCTGGAGAAGAAAATATTTAGGATAGGTACCAATAACCATTTTTGAAAGATAGTTAGGTTCTTCAAAGAATAGAGTCCCATTCCTAGAGTCTGGAGAACCTGAATTCAAATCCAGTCTCAGATATTTAAAAAAGGTCACTTGGGTGACCCTTAATTAATCCTTTTTGCCTCAGTTTCCTTATCTGCAAAATGAGCTGGAGAAAGAAATTAATCAGCATCAGTTCATGTAAGTCTTTCCAGTTTTGTTTTGTTTTTTTTCTGAAAGCCACCTGCTTTTCACTTCTTATAGCACAATAGTATTCCTTTGCATTCATATGCAACTTGTTCACATCCCCTCAATTTACAATTCTTTGCCACTACAAAAGGAGCTGCGATAAATATTTTTGTGTATGCAGGTCCTTCTCTCTCTTTTTAATTTCTTTGGGATACAGACCTCGTAGTAGTATTACTGGATCAAAGAATATGCAGTTTAGTTGCCCTTTGGGTATAGTTCCAAATGTATGCAGATGATTCTCAAAGCAATCCCATCCTAACTTCTCTATTGATCTCCACTCTTGCATCTCCAAATGCCTATCTGAAATCTAGAATTGAATATTTAATGTCATCTTAAACTCAATATGTCTCAAACTGAACTCACTAGCTCCCCCCCCCAAACCTCTCCACTTTCAAACTTCCCCTTTACTGTTAAAGGCACAATCAACCCTAGACTCAACCTAGGTGTCATCCTTGATACTTCACTAATTGCCTCTCTCTCAAGCCATATTCAAGCTGCCAGTTTTATCTGTGAACACCCTTTTCAAATAAACCCCCTTTTCTTCTAGATACTGACACCCCACTGGTGTAAGCTCACACATATTACAATAAGATAAGTAGCTGGTGTGTCTGCCAGACACAAACTTTTCCACACTCCAGTGGGTACTATGGTGAGGTGTTTTGTTTTGTTTGTTTTGTTTTGTTTTGTTTTGAATTTGTTTTAATTTGTTTTGGATCTTTGATAGAAATACAGCCCTTGTTCTCAAAGAGTTCATGATCTAATGGAGGAGACAATATGCAAACAGTTATGTACAGCAAGCTATATACATGAAAAATTGAAAATAATCAATAGAAGGCAAGCATGAGTATTATGGGGGATATCAGGAAAGGCTTTCTATAAAAAGTAAGATTTTAGCTGGGACTTGAAGATAACCTGTTTCCTCATCTGTAAAATGAGCTGGAGAAGGAAATGGCAAAACATTGCAATGTCTCTGTCAAGAAAACTTCAAATGGGGTTTCAAGGAGTCAGATTTGACTGAAAATTACAGTGAAGAAAACTAGAAGCCCAGGTAAGGATGAAGAGCACTTAGGTATCAGAATCTCCAACTGCCTGGGCTTAGAAAGTGGAATGTCTTGTTCACGGAACAGCATGGAGGCCACTTGCACATAAAGATTTACAGTAGATTATTTGCTTTTTGAAAATTCTCCTAAAGGTTCAGAAAATCAAGAATTAGAATAATAAGAACACTGGAAACCATGTCACATGAAAACTCTGGATGAACTAAGAATATTTAATCTGGAGAAGAAATTATTTCCCTACTTTGCATATATTTTCTAGCTTCATATCTTCCTTTAAAAAATAATAAAAGTAAGGCTAGATCTCAGTGATGGCATATGGTTTAAATCATAGGAGATTTTCTTGGAAGAATGAATTGATCTGAATTGAAATAAGTAACCCCAAGGGTAATGGAGAAACATGTGGGGCTGTATCAAAGGTAACTTGTGTCTAGATAGGAGCATAATAAGAGATGTTTTGGGCCATATAAACAGGGAAGAGAAAAGGGGTGAACAATAAGAAATAAAGTGGGCAATCTAATCCTTGAGATATTAAGACCTGAGAAGGGTCTCCAATAAGTAGGATAGAAATTCAAAGATATTAATTAGAATCATAGGATGAGGGGATATGGAGAATCATCCTGCTTAGTAGAAAGAAGAAAACAGCCTTTTATTATTAAGCTATATGCTTCTGACTTATCAACAAGGCAGGTGAGTGGCACAGGGGATAGAGCATTGATCCTGGAGCCAAAAAACAACACAGTTCAAATCTGATCTCAGACACTTATTAGCTGTGGGATTCTGGGTAAGTCACTTGACCCTGTTTGCCTCAGTTTCTTCACCTGTAAAATTAGCTTGGAGAAGAAAATGACAAATGACTCTAATAGCTTTACCAAGAAAAGCTCAGATGGGATCATGAAGGGTTGGACATGACTGAATAAATGAACAACATGCAAATATTTGCTCCTCAGAACAAACTTAGGAGCTGATTGATGGTATTATCTGCATTTTACAGTTGAGTAAATTGAGGCCAGCCCTTGGTGTCCAAAGTGGGATTTGAAGTCAGGTCTTCCAGACTGTAGGCCCAATACTCTGTCCTGTATATCACCTAGATGCCTTAGGAGCTCTTGTATGTTCCAAGGGAAGACTTAGAGCATTGATCACTATTTCAAATCCCCTTGTTAAAAATGACTTCTTAAAATTATGGATAACTGGTTCACATATCCATCGATGAATGATTCAGTTACATCATCTAAACACCTTCCAGATGTCCCTACACGTTTAAAACAAATGTAGACTTTATTTAAACTTCTTGAGGGCCAGGATTCTTATTTTTGTCAGTTTTCCCAGCTTTTCATATCCTACTTGGTGCTCTTTATCTTGGGTACATGATATGAGCTTAATAACAAAAGAATTAAGTTAATCTGAACACATGAACCTCAGAGGTCATCCAATCTATTATTATTATTATTACTTTGCAGCTGTGAAAATGGAGGCTTTTTTGAAGTCATGTAGTGATAAGTCACAGAGACAGAATTCACACCTAGGTCTTCAGACTCCAGACATAGATGAGAGATGATTAATTACTCCCTAAATGTGTCTAGGAGCTAATCAATATAAAGAGAATTTCTGAATAGTCATAATTCTCCAAAATCCAGCATTACCTTTTTAAAAAAACGTTAAAATAAAAGGACTTGATTTTGGCACACCTTATCCTTTTGTGAATTTCAAAGCCATATTGCTTTTTTTTTTTTTTACAAAAAATGAAATAATTCACGGGAGTGGGTGATGGACCTGGCACATTCAGGAGGCAGATGTACAGTCTGGCTAGAGACCCTTGGGAAGTGTTATCAGGCAGTATGCAAGAAAAGGGGGTATGTGTAATATGTGTATATGCACACATACATATATACAGACAAACATATGACTACATGCATAAGCACACTATATGTAAGTGTATTATTTTGATGTGCATGGATGACCTGAGAGGCAATTGCATTTGTGTTTGTGTAGGCATGTGTGTGCATTCAATCACAAATCTTTCCCTAGTATTCCGGAGATGTCAGCATTCCAAGGAGGTTATAAGACTCCGAGGACCAAACCATGTTACCTAAATCTGCATTGACAGGCATTTTATTTCCATTTGATATGCAATCCAGTCCTAAGAGCCTTTACCCACACATGCAGAATTGGTGTGACTATCTGTTCATTTTTCATTGCTATGGAAGTCATAAATACACAATTACTCACATCTCCCTCCACTATTTCCCCCACCTCCTTAGATATTTACTCCCTTCCAGTTTGGGGATGGAAACACAAGGCTAACCCCCTTTTCCACTTGGCAAACTGCAAACAAGAGATTTAATATGAGTACGTGTATGTGAAGAAAACTAGCAGTTTGGGCTGTGCACCCAAATAAAAACCAAAGAATGATTTACTTTTCACTTTTTCTGTAGCTATAGAAGAGGGAAAATCACCATTACCCAGCTTGGATGTATTCTTCAGAAGTAGCTTTGTCTTTGTCATTCAGGACAGAAGGGTAAATCTTCCCATCTCCGCTGCCCTTTGAAATTCCAATTTTTAATCCTGCAGTTCACTTTCACAGAGTTCTCCCCCAGAGCTGTTTGGAGCACCATCTCTGGTGAAACCCAGTATCTGCTTTTTATTTTCAAAGTTGAATTTTTTTAAAAAACAGTTTATTCTCCTGTGAAATTCTGCATGTATGGCAAGGGATTTTTGGATGCTAGAAATTTATTTGGAGATCTTTTAAAAAGTAATATCAAATGACAAAGCTATCGTACTAACATTTCTTTTAAATTTAAAAGCTAAGGCGAAACACTTGCATTTTACTCTCCCTCCTCTTTTGTTCCCCTCCCCCACTGGGTTGTAGCTCATCATTAGATTTCTGGGAAATGTATATAATTTTACCAAATTAGGAACTACTCTAAGGGGCGTGATCTTTGACACTTATATATATATTTTTTCTTTCACATTCTTTATTTAGATTTATCTCTTATGTAACTCTTTCAATTTTCCAGGTAAGTAACTGGGGAGAGAAATTATGTTTTCAATGGCAGGGATCTCGATTATGAAACAATTGTCTTCTTGACTCTGAGGAACAATAAGATGATAGACGATTTAATGTAAATATGATGACCACATGCATAGAGTTCCATGGCAGTACAGTTAGAAGGGACCCTAAAAAGTCTTGTGTAGCCCGGTCATTGATTTAACAGATGAGGTAACTGAAGCCCCGCTCAAGGTCACAGACAGTATCAAAAGTGGCATTTAAAACCAAGCCTTCCATCTGGAAATTTTAAGGATAAAACATTGTGTGCATTTAAGCTACAGGACAAACTGCTTCTGACTAACCATGTCATCCTAGTCCTTTGTCCCAAGGAAATATGGGCCTGTTTGTTGAAACCAAGTTCTTACTCATTTAAATCCTTTCCTAGAAATTGACAATGTTGTACTAGAGATTTAATGTTTACTAAGTAAATTACATCAATTTATAAATAGAAAATGAAATTGAGTGTGTGTGCACTGTGTAAGTGATCACCCATTCTTTTTCTCCTTGGTTACGGTACAGTTTTTTGTTTAGCTGGGGAAAAAAAATCACAAAGCGTTTTGTTCTGCGGGACTGACGACCACCTAAACTCAGAGAGAGAAATCGTACGTTCTTTCCCCCGTCTGCCGGGAATGCAATGCATTCTTCCAGCTTCCTCCATCAGCCTACTCCTCTCATCTCCATTCCTCCCCACCCCCACTCTCTCCCTTACGGTGCTCAGGTTAAGTCTCCCCTGGAAGATCGAATCCATCTCCTTAAGCCATTTCCCTAGTTAGCAGAGAACAATAGTTCCGTGGCTTGGTGGTTCTCGAGTTCTGCAGGGCAGTTTCACCAGCAGAATCCGGACGCCTGGTTCGCTCGCTTCCAAAAGTGACTTCAAAACAGTCAGGGCCCCTCCCTCCCCGCCCCGGAGTTGTTGTTGTAGTTGTTGCTGACGGAGGTAACCGAAAGCTCGCGCACCATTTTAATCCAGAAAGGCTGCACTCTTCATTAGCTCCGCTTTTTCTACGCAAATTGCGCCTGTTTTCCTTCGGTGCACGGTTCACTCACTTATTCTCACCTTCTCGGAAGTTGAGGAAATGTCTTTTCTGAAAGACTTATGGCTAACCTGGGAGAGAAATGCTCTTTGCTCAGGTATTGGCCGTTTCTTCTCGAACGCTCCGGGGAGGCATTTGGTAAACTTGCAATTTCAACTTCGCACACACACACACACACGCATGTATGCCCACATTCGCCCTCATGCATGCACTCATGCACTGCCGCATGCACGCGCACGCGCGCGCATACACACACACACATACGCAGACACAGAGACCCGGACTTTATTCACGGCATGTCACAGCGCTCACACAGCCCGCAGGCACGCGCACACTCACGCGCGTGCCCTCACAATGCACACGCACACACCCGGACTTTATTCGCGGTGAGTTACAAGCGCTGGTACACACATCCCTGCATGCACGAGCACACAAAGACACGCTCCCACATCCCCAGATTTTATTATTCATGCTAGGTTGCAGCACCAGCACACGCACTCCCAGCCCCGCATGCACGCGCACACATTCCCACATGCACACGCACACGCAGACAACACGCTCGCACACACACCGGGACTTTATTCACGATCGGTTATTACTGCGCTAGTTCACATACACACGCATGCACGCAAAGACATAAATACACACACACACGCTCTCGGACTTATTCACTACGCTACGCTAGCCCCCTGAAAGGAGAGACCACCGACCACCACCACCGACCCCCATTTCTGGTCCCCGCGCTCTTGTGGCTCTGCTGAGCAGCCCTCCACTAGCCGGACAGGGGCGGCAGCTAGAGGCTCCGGCGGAGTTCGGGCTTGCCGAGCCGCGGTTATCCCCGCATCCGGAGCAGGCCAGTCCCAGCCCGAGAGCCCGGAGCATCCCAACACTAGCAGGAGCAGGGGGCGGAGCCTGGATGAGAGGGGGCGGAGCCTGGGTGAGAGGGGGCGGAGCCTCAGCACGCGCTCCCCCTTTCCCACTCCAGCGCCGCCGGCTCTCGGACTAGCACCAACTCAGGCTTTATTTGTTTACAAGCGGGTGACGTCAGCTCCTCCTCTTCCTCCTCCCTCCCTCTCTTCCCCGCCTCTCGTCCCCGCCCCTTTCTCCCCTCCCTCTCCGAACCTGCTTCCGTCACAATGGTGCGATCGCCGGATTGGCGGGCGGCCCCCTCCCCTCCCGGCGACGCCACTTCCGTTCCGTGGGCCTATAAGAAGGGGAGCCCGGCGGCCGCCTCTCTTCGCCCGTCGGAGCTGGAAATGCAGGTGCTGGGATCCGCGGTCGCTGCGGAGCAGGAGGCGGAGGCGGCCGAGGGGGCTCGAGCGATGTGAACAGGCCTTCGCCGCTCTCCTCCTCCCTCCTCCTCTTCCTCCTCTCCCTCCTCTCCCGCCGCCCCTTAAAAAAAATAACTTTTTTTTTTTACTACAAAAAAAGAGGAAAAAAAAAAGTCGGCGCCCGGGCCGGGACCGCGGAGCCCCCCGCCCGCCGCCGCTCCCCCGCCTCGCCCCGGCGCTGGCTGGCCGGCCCCCGCCCGCCGCCCCCATGCATCCCTTCTACAGCCGGGCCGCCACCATGATCCGCGAGATCGCCGCCGCCGTGGCCTTCATCTCCAAGTTCCTCCGCACCAAGGGGCTCACGAGCGAGCGGCAGCTGCAGACCTTCAGCCAGAGCCTGCAGGAGCTGCTGGCAGGTGAGCGGCCGTTGGGGGCGGGGGCGCGGGCGCTGCTGGGGACCCTCCCATCCCCCACTCCGCCGTGGGGCCGTTGGTAACGGAAGAGGGGGGAGGGGAAGCTCCCCCTCTGGACGGGAGGGGTCCTGGGGGAGACAACAGGGGTCTCTGTCAAAGGGGGACGTCCCGGGACAAGAGGAGTCCTCGGGGAGGGAGAGCCCTCCGCGACAAAAGCAGTCTTTGGAGAAAGTGGAGCCCCTGGAAACTGAGCTCTTCCGGGAGGAAGATAGCCCGGGACTTGGAAGTCTAGGGATGGAGAGACTTTGGGACAAAGGGGGTCTTTGGGGAGTGGGGAGGAGGGAGTCTCTTGGGCGCGCAGAGATCGTTTCTGCCCCTCCCCCATCCTGACCGATAACGGCGGGTCCCTCCCTCCCTACCCCCACTTACCCCAAGTATTGATCCCACCTCCCTTGGGTGCCCACCACGGTCCTGCTCCTCCCTTTCACTAAAGCTGTGCTTGTTCCCCTTGGGAGGAAAAATGGAGGTAAAAAGTAAGAAAAAAAGCTTCACAGGAGCAGCGCCCACCCCTTTGTATGGTGTAATGGGGGGAACACAAAGGAGGCGCTTCTCTCTGGTTCTCCACCCCCTCCCCAACCGTTGTTGTTTTTGCCTGGCTGGTGGGGTTTGCTTCTGGGGCCCCCTGAAGCCCCGATCTTCCCGTGTCCGCAGTAACCCACGCCATCCGGGACGTGAAAAGAGAAAAGGGTCTAAGTGCTCTAATCCCAAGGCATTTTGTGGGTGCTTGTGCCTTTCCTGAGTTAGTCCCGTAGCGTGCGCCTCCTTCCAGAGCCACAAACCCTATTGTGTGTGTAATTCGGGTGGGGTGGGGAAAGTAAACACCGCAGGGGTGGGGTAGGAGGAAGTGAGCCTGGCTCCCAGTTCGGAGTCCAAGCCCCCAGCCGCTCTTTTGTGGGGTCCACCTCTGCGGAAGCGATCTTAAGCTGGTAACTCTCAGTCTGATTCTTTTCAGTGTCTCTCCCGAAATAGGCACAGCTCTGGAGGAGGGAAGAGAAGACCGGAGCGGAGCGCGGCAGTAGCGATCCATCCCGAGTTAATTATGACATCTAAGCATTGTCTCTCTCTATGCTTCCTTTCTTTTATAGAACATTATAAACATCACTGGTTCCCAGAAAAACCCTGCAAGGGATCAGGTTACCGTTGTATTCGCATCAACCATAAAATGGATCCTCTGATCGGACAGGCCGCACAGCGGATTGGACTGAGCAGTCAGGAGCTGTTCCGGCTTCTTCCAAGCGAACTCACACTCTGGGTGGACCCTTATGAAGTGTCTTACCGTATCGGAGAGGATGGCTCGATCTGTGTGTTGTACGAAGCCTCGCCAGCAGGAGGTAGCACTCAGAATAGCAACAACATGCAAATGGTAGACAGCAGAATCAGCTGTAAGGAGGAACTTCTCTTGGGCAGAACTAGCCCTTCCAAAAACTACAATATGATGACTGTATCAGGTTAAGATATAGTCTATGGATGGATCATCTTATAATGGATGGATAAATTTGATTTTTGCTTTGGGTGGGCTCCTCTTGGGGATGGATTATGGAATTTAAACCATGTCACAGCTGTGAAGATCTGGCACAAGATAGAGTGGTAAATTTTTTTAAGTGACAGTGCCATAGTTTGGACAGTACCTTTCAGTGATTTAATAGCCTGTGAGTCCAAGTCAATGATCACTTTCTTTGCTAGGGAGTGAGGTCCTAAGGTGGTTTTGGTTTCTCCCAGACATTTTACTTAATTTCTACATCAGTCCCTTCAACCCAAATCTGTATTTATAAAGAATCTTTCTCTGCAGTAGATCTTGCGGAGTAAATTTGCACTATTACATTTAAAAATTGTTCTAGTTAACCCTTTTGGCAGCTCAGTAGCAAAGCTGAATGTTTTAAACATGGTAGTACTGGAAATTGTATGACAGACTTTTACCTAGCACTTACTTCACAGTATGTATAAATGTACATAAGACAATAAACTAGAGTAAGCATGACCTGGGAAAATGGTCAGACCTTGTATTGTGTTTTTGGCCTTGGAAGTAGCAAGTGACCAGAATCTGCCATGGCAACAGGCTTTAAAAAGACCTTATAAAGACACTGTCTGAACTGTGGTGTTAGCACCAGCCAGCTCTCTGTACATTTGCTAGCTTGTAGTTTTCTAAGACTGAGTAAACTTCTTATTTTTAGAAAGTGGAGGTCTGGTTTGTAATTTTCCTTGTACTTAATTGGGTAAAAGTCTTTTCCACAAACCACCATCTATTTTGTGAACTTTGTTAGTCATCTTTTATTTGGTAAATTATGAACTGGTGTAAATTTGTACAGTTCATGTATATTGATTGTGGCAAAGTTGTACAGATTTCTATATTTTGGATGAGAAATTTTTCTTCTCTCTATAATAAATTGTTTCCTATCTTGGCATTTTAATTAATCTCTTGTCATGATTACATAGGAACAGCTAAACTTTCTCACATGTTAGACTATTAAAAAGGAAATGTGAATGTGGCACACAGGTTATGCTGGGAAACATTTGATAAAGACATGGATTAATGAAGACTTCTGGGGCAGAAATATTTGGGAAGTCTAGGGAAAACACGGTGGTGTTGCATGTTTGATTTATTAAACTCTATGGAAACTTAACTCAAGGGGCTAGTAATTCCACAAGATGAGGATGAGGGAAAGAAGTAAATGTGCTACCAGAGATGACTCATAATAAACCCAGAGGATTAAATTTCAATGATTTCCTGTCGAATTGAAGACATAACATAAAATGTCCATTCTGACCCACCTTTGAAAAGCTCACAGTTTGTCCCTGATGGAATGCCTTGCTCAAATAGAAAGTCCTGGGATCAGTGTCCCATAGTCTTAATGAGCAGACTAATCACTTCTACAGAAAGATTGGTTGCTTTTCACTTCATCAGACGCAAGACAGTTAGAAAAAAAAAAAACACTTAAGCTGGATTTCAACAAAAGGTATGTTTTCTAAATTTTTTATTTCTCCCAAAGTGAAATAATTGTCTACATAATGGAAGACTCCATTTTCAGACTTTATTTCAGATCATTTTCTATGGACTTTGACCATTGAGACTGCAGACAGTGGTGTTTGTTCCACTAACCATATAATAGTCTTGGTAATTCTATGATTAAAGAAGAACAAAAGCACTTCTTAAGAAGGACTGATAAGTTTCACAGTAAAATGCCCAAGATTAATCATTATGTATTTGGACAGGGCTAACATTTCCAATAGAAGTATTTACTGCAAAAATCTATAAAAACGAACACATTTTAAATGGGTCACCTTAGAATTTTATTAAGTGAGTCACAATTTGGAGACATTGCTGCTACCCAGTTCAGACATGGTAGATGGTGGTAGTGAATTGCTTAGCTGCATATAATATGAAAGTTTATTCAGCTGTACCTATGTTCAGAATCCAAACAATCCTCTGCTGTTAATCTGAGAAAGGCCCAGATCCTCAAGCTTTAGTATGAATTGCTTTTAACTCTACAAAGTGAAGTTTTAATGTGCATTTGGTGAACATAGGTCTTCTGGTCAATAGGGTGCATCTCAATTATTTCATTTACCCACCAGCTGTTTTCTTCAAACATGGGCTTTTATATGTTCAAGGTGAAATTTGACTAAACCTCTATGGTTTTTATACTGGTCCCCACACTATATTAACCTTGTTACCTGCTTACGTGTTAAATAAACTTTGAAACTAGATAACTTTGGCATTAAGTTTCAATGAGACAGCATGACCCAATTGATGTGAAATGCCCTCAAATTCAGGAGCCCAAATTTTCAGTGGCATGAGTAGTTTCCATGTTAACTCAGATCAAGTTTTACAATTTCAATATTTACTCTTGTCGTTTGAAGACCCACATTGAAGTCTCTTGCAATATAATTTTGTCAGGTCTTAACCTAATTTTTTTCTATAACTATATAAGCACAACCAGAATAATTTATTTTGAACAGCTTTAAAGCCTCTCTGAGTAGTCTGTATTTGTTAGCAGTGATGGCTTTGTTCATTCCTCAAACAGGCAAGCAAATAGAAGTGTAGGTAGATTGGTAACTATTGTCTGCAACTTCTTTGTGGCAAATGTTATTCAGAAACAGCATTTTTATGCACAGAGGTGCTTGCACTTAAACAAGTTAAAGACTAAGTAAAGCTTAAGAACAACTATTAAGATCGATAACTTAAAGGTTACTAATGGTTTAATCTGTAATGTATTAGTTACAGCTTGAAGCAGTTTGATAAGTTAGTTATTGGCACAGATTTTCTCAGTGGTGCTTTTCTCCCCAACCACATTATGCAAATCTTTAGCTGCTTGTAAAAAGACATTTTCTTTGCCTCCAACTGCTGAGGGCCTTTATTTTTCTTCTTTATGGTACCAGAGCAGAGCTGGAGTAATTTTTTTAAAATCATGTGGCAAATTAACCACTAAGTTTCTCCCTTTGCTGTATTTACACAGAAAATACGATTCTGCCATGGCTTGAAATTTTTGTAGTATTAAGTTGGAAAGAGCACATACTGCTTAGTTGTACAAATCGCTTCTTCAGATCTCAGTAAAGTGTAAGCAACTGAAAAATAGTGAATGGGCATGAGCATTTCAGTTAATGGGGAATGAATGGTCAAAATCAAACATTTTCCCTGGTGGCTTGGAGAAGGGGCTTTTTTTGATTTTCACTTGACAGAAGTAGTTTTTATGTTTCCCTTTTAATGTTGAAACAAATGGTTTCTAGGATTCCTCTGTTTCAGGGGTGCTTACAAATGTTCCTGCCCTTTCATTCTACCCATTGGTTTTCTTAATCCAGGGCAGGGATATAATGTAGCTGATGGCAATGATAGTGCCTATTGAAACTGACTTTTTGTGTCTGCCTCAGTGACTGTCACCCCTACTTAAATCAGATGGTCTCTGGAGCACCAAGGAAAAGAGAGCTTGACTTGTCCTGAGGGACCATGATTGGTGTATGGAACACCAGCTTTGCAAAAGTCATATTTCTAGACTGTAAAGAAAGCTGACTTTTCATAGATCTTAAAATAGCCAGTCTGCAGATGTCAGCTTTTCCTTAAGCACTAGATCCCTCAAATTTAATATACAACACCCTAGATTTAAAACAAAAAGAGACTACCAGAGACAGGAAGGTAACCCAAGGTCACTTAGTGGTGGGAGTATCAACAAAAAAGTGCTCGCTCTCTCTCTCATATGATGCTGTTGGGGGATTGTATTATTTTCACCTTGAAAATTACAGATCCTTGGTTGCTCAAAACCTTTTGTAAATATGTTTTGAAGATAACTTCTAGGATCAATTTTTCCTTTTGGGTTTTAGACCCGTGTTTTACCTTCTGAAATTGAATAAGCAGACTGCAACTAAAACTAAAGAGTGAATATAGGAATTCAGTCACCCACCTTTTCACTTCTATCAATAATGGTTGCATAAAATGAACATTATAAAAACAGGATGTTTGCTAGCTTACAGTTTTTTTTTTATTATTAAAAGCTAGGTCTTGGTAAATGCTTTGTAAATGGTACTGATTTCATTTTTCCTTAGCAGACTGTAGGAGGTATAATTAACATAATAACTTTCACAGTGCTTTAATTTTATAAGTTTTTTGGTCTACTCTGAGATGAAAGAATTACCATGGGAATTGTAAAGGATAGGAATGTTTTCAGCAATCTTTCACCTCAAATATTTTGGAGTTTAAAACTTCAAAAAGGACTTAGTTTAATGCCCTAATTTCTAGATCCACCTCTTTGCTTTAATTTTAATTGTAAGTTTTCTGGAAAATACCACAGTTGTGTAATTGGAAGAGGCTGGAGCTTTGGAATAATCGAAGCTTCTGCTTTGGTGGGCACAAAAGGATGCTTAGAACCAGAAGAAGCTGCCAACAGAGTGATTGGAGGTGACAATAGAAGAATGGGGGGGGAATTATCTCAGTGGGAGACTGTAGGTGTGAAAGATGAAGAGGAAAATAGGTGGTGGTAGGACAGAGAGGGTGGGAAGGAGATAGGTTGACAACATTAAATGGATGTTGGGTGGTAGGACATAGGACAGAGAGGGTGGGGAGGAGATAGGTTGACAACATTGAATGGTGATGTTCTGCCAACAAAAATTCCTTGGCAGGAAGTTTGTGAACCACTCATAGAATGGAGCCCTTTTTATATATTAACTTCATGAATCTGGGGCTAAACCTGTGCTGAACTTAATGCAGTAGATCCCACAGTGATTATATTATGAAGATTTATAACTTTAGAATTTGGTCTGGGAGATGGTGACAGAAAACCTGTACCTAAAACAAAGTTGTTAAAAGGCAAGGGATGTGGAATGTAGTAAATAGCATTTCCTGGTTATAAACTTAATTGACAAACTTACACTTTGGAGCTGTAAAGTCCATTTGGTCTTTGCTATTTTAAGTAGTGGTTTAGAAAGAGGCATAATTAGCTCTCACAATTACCTAGCATCACAATAGGAACCACTATTAAGCTGGAAAGAACCAGCTCTACCTGATTTAGTGAGTCAAAACATATCCTTATAAGTGACCAGGCACAAATGGAGGTTATTTCAAGAAATGCTAAGATTACCACTATCTAATATTTAATAGGTCTCTTATATTTCTGACTTCATACAATTTTCCAAAGCAAAATGAGGCACAGGTATATGCACATAGGTTTAAGTTTTTATAAATTTTAAGCTGCCAGTAACTGGTCAGGGATTAAATGAGCAGTTTTTGAATATAGTATTTTTCCAAAACAATATGCTTCCCTCCTCCAGTGACAAGTGTTAAAAACCAGAAGCTCATGAACATCCAATTGATTTCTTTTAACTGGACTTAAACTGTTTGCAGATGAATCTGTCCTAGAATTTAAAAAAAAGCAAAAGCAAAAAACCTAATAGTGATGACTAAGCTAAGTAATGATCATCTAGGACTGTAGTTCTTTTTGGAACTTCTTGGCAAGATCTTCTGTATTTTCTGAGACCAGATGACAGAGCTTATAAAAGACCTTAAATTAAATCATAAGTGCCATACAAATATAAACTCTGAGGGAAGTGCTTTTCTTCTCTTTTGCCACCTTTATTTAATCTACTTGTATAGGATTCAGAATTAATTATTGTTAACTTCCACATAAGCATTTACTTGTATTTTGATTAGACTATTTTCACCTAGGAGGAAATGCATTTGAATGGGATGGTAGATATAAAGCTGAAAGGGACCTCAGGAAGATCTGGAAATAACATCAGAATTTGGACTCAGGTCTTTAAGTCTCCAGAACTAGTTGTCTTTTCAATGAGTGTGAATGCATATATGTATGTATTTTGGTGAGCATGGCCTACTGCCTCCAAATTTCAAAGGTCCTTAGTGTTTTCCACTGGTTTTTATTAACTTTGGGTTGTTTAATATTAATATTTAAAAAGTAATTGTAAGTACTTTATAAGCAAAAATTTAATGTTTACAAATTTGATTCAGCATATGCAATATTTTAACAAAGATTTTAGTGATTATATTTAATCAGGAGGTATCACCTAGATGTTTGTGTTTTAATTTTAGCTGTAGTCCCCATGGGAAGAGGGAGAGAATGGTAGTCAGGATCAGATTTATACTTGGGTTTGGAAGGATGTTGGAAAAGACTGTAAATTACAAGCCAAGTCATTCACTCTACTTTGTTGAAAAGTATGTTATCAGTATCTTGAATCTCTTAACTTCAAGTTACCATTAGGTTATCATCAAACTTTCTATTACCAAGACTTCGGACTCCTGCCTTCCATTTTCATCTCCCCAATCCCAGGCACACACACAAAACTATGTATTATTGTGATGATTAAAAAGGATCAAGAGACATAGTTTCTGAGTAATTTGATCATTTTATTAATAAGGCCACCAGATTATTAAAAGGATAGTCATTTGGCTGTCTCTTTCACATCAAAGACAGTTCAGACAGCAGATACACCGTTTATATTCCTTTTAAAATTTCCCATAACAGGATATGCTTTGTGGAATCTATTAGAAGTCATGTAGTCCAACCCCATCATGTTTACAGAATAGGAAACTGAGGCCAAAAGAAGTGCTCCATAGCTGAAATAAGTAAATCCAGGGCTGGAAACTAGGTATTAGACCCCAGATCCATCCCTCTTTGCCTCATATCATGTACAGAGCCCAACTGTTTGGTCCTGAAGTGCTTTCTAAAACACAGTAAGATGCCTGAGGACTTGGCTCCCTCTCTTAGATTACAAGTCAGTGCATTTGAGAGTCATTTGACTCCATTATTTGAGAGTCAAAGCCCTGCTTTGTCACAGTGACTGTGATAACAGTTTAGTGAGCCTGAAATTATACCTCTCTCTTTTAGAAATAAATTTTAAAACACTTAAATGGCTTTTTTACAATGTGACCCTTTGTATCTGAGAAGGGTGCAAATCTTAGTAGAATGAATTGGATTTAAGTCCAGTCTCTTAACCATATTAACTGTGTGTGTCATGAATAAGTCATAACTTCTCTAAATTCCTGCCAAACTGGTAACTTAGTGGGAACTCCCAGGCAATAATGAAATCTGCAGATTCAGACCAAATCCAAATGTATACAAGCAAGAATACCTATTTTGAGATGGAGTGTCAAGGAGAATTAAGTACTTGTCAATTTCTGTTAGGAGTTTTCCACTTGGTTTTTTCCTAACCTTTTAGAATTGAGCTTTTCCCTTAAACCAAAGTGTTTCATGGTTGTATTACTTCCAGTATCTAGAATGAAGAAACCTTTAAGTTGAGAAGGTGATGCACACTCAGCCTTTGTTCCAACATAAACTGATGATTTCACTCAGTATCCCTCAGCTTCTATCTAGCTCATGTTTGGGTAGAATTTTTAGCACACAGTAACTCTTAAGGGTTTTTCAAACAATGCAGCAGAACTGAGTCATTAGTTATGTGATCTCAAAATCTGGAGTGATCTAGCCACTTTTCTTTGTGGAAAAGAAAGAGCTCTTTCCTTCCCTGTACATTATCAGTCTGGCTTTAGTTTCATCTTCTGATGTAACCTGATGCAACATTTACTTGCATCAATAATATAATGAACCTTGGTTTTCCCTAGTCATGAGTGAGTCAGTGATCATGGGGTATTTTTTCCCCCCAGTTTTGACTCTGATCCTTTTTTTTTTTTTTTTTTAAATCTAAAGATAATCTCCTGGAATAGCTTCCATTTAGAATACAGCTAAATACTTCAATGCAGTAGATATTCATCTGGCTGTTCCCATGCTAATTTATTTTGCAGTATAGAAAGCAAAGGGCCTATTTGCACTTAAAAGAGTTGGGGAGGCACAAATTTTCTTTTGACTCTTTCTGATATCTTCAGTGGAAGATTCTTTTTATCACTGTTCAACTTGTGTGGTTTGGTCTCTGTGTGTAGTTGGATATATCCCCGTAAATTAATCGGTCAGTGTGCCACTAGGATGATTGATTCAGTGATCTAAGAATAAGAGCTTGGGAGATCAATTAGGATAGGTTTCAGATAATGGAAGCTGTGGCTGGACTTCCACTATTTCTTGGGATGCCCCTTGAAGCAGTAACACAACAGCATCACCTATGGGGTTCAGAAGGGTGAGTGACTCAGTATTCTAGGCTGAAGATTTGGATTTCCTCTTCAAGTTTCCTCTTCCTCTGAAGGCTTATCCAAGATAACCTATTTTATAGTTGGATAGAGAGATTTCTAATTTGTTGATCTGTTGCTGATCTGGAATAGTCTCTCACCAAGGATGCTTTGTAATAATGGAATCTCAGTGTTGTATTCTCCTCCTCCCCAAAAAAGGATTGTGACATTTTTGTTGGGTTAAAAATAGAGCATAAAAAAGATTCACTAGTTTTTTGGCAAACAAAACAAAATACTAAATTTGAAGCAGTGACTTTCAAGTTACAGTCCAGATGTGTGTGTGTGTGTGTATGTAAGTTTATAAACATAAATATAGACACACATACACACATATATACATATAACTCATTTAAACAAAAATTTTGAGTGGAATGGTCTTCGGTAATTATTCAGAGACCATGAAGTATTTCCTGCTTGACTTGGAATGATTTGTTTTGAATTCTGTTTGGGAAGCTCTCCATATGGATCATTTCCATTTCTAATTTGTGTGTGTGTGTGTGTGTGTGTGTGTGTGTGTGTGTGTGTGTGTGTGTGTGGTATTTGAGGTTAAGTGACTTGCCCAGGATCACACAGCTATAAGTGTTAAATGTCCGCAGTCTGATTTGAATTCAAATTCTCCTGACTCCAAGGCTGGTGCTCTCTCCACAATACCATCTAGCTACCCCTAGATCATTTATTCTCTCAATTTTCTTATCTATAAAATGGGAATAATCACTATTTCCCTTTATAGTTGCGAGACTCAAATGAGAATGTTATGTGAAGCCTTTGTAAACTTGACAAAGATCCAGTTATGTTGGTTATTGTTATTTGATAGTAGGGTGTCCATAGAAGAGCATCTACAAAGAAGGTCACTTGGATTGGACACTCCCTAATTATTCAAGAACAATGGAAAGCTACATAAATAAAACTTGAGAATCATTTTGTTAGGTCATTCAAGTTGGGTAATAAGTTATGAAGTGGCCATGTTTGATAAAAAATTCCTTAATCTTGAAAACTGTAGTGTAATTAACTCTCAAGATTGAGGTTTGTTTGTTTTTTTTAATCACTGAATAGATTTCAATTCACATAAATCTGTATATATTTTGCTGTTTTATGTTTCCTCTTTGTGTGTTTGACAAACTAGAAGTTTTATGCTAGTTTCACAATTTGGTTTAATTATGTATATTCCATTCTTACCCTCCTGAAAATTATTTGATTTCTTATCAATTGACTAATCAATATCCAAAGAAAGTTAGGTCCCAGATTAAAATGAAGTTGCTCTTTTCAGTATCACTTCCTCAACACACACAAACACTGTTTATCACCTACTTTTGACTGCAAAGCATGTGGCAATAGTTAGTTTAAACAAGAAACAAATTATTACAAGATGAAACCATTACTTTTCAACTAGTCATGATTTAGTAGTTACTAATGTGTATCCCTGCCCATTTTCCCTATGATTTTTATCCTAAAATGAATAGTAAAGTCTGAGTCATATCCTAAATCCCTGAATCATCCAATCACTTGACTGACTTAAGAATTGCCAGATATATATAGTTCCAAGGCTTAAACTTCATTGAAAGAGATACTCTAATAGCGTATTGGTTTTTCATCATCTACTTCCCCCTCAATCCCCTTTTCACTTGATTATTTCCCTATTAAATGATGGGAAGAAGGAGTGGAGATATGGGAAAATGACTTTAATTTGCATTGAGATTCTCACTTCATCTGGTGATGGGACCCACCTGGATTTATGCCAAAGCTTGTGGTCACACTGCTAGAAGCTGGAGCCAACATTTGTCCCATTCTTTACCAATCCCTTAATGCTTAAAAGTAGAACTACCATTAAAGTGCATGTAATATATTAGAGAAAAGAGGATGATTTGCAAGTGATGGATCAAGGTAGATTTCCTTTCTTTTCAAAGTTCTGTTTTAAATCAGTAGTCTCTGCCTCCAGTCCAGAGATAAATTAAATTGAGCAAGATTAGATGAATACCTACTTTACCAAAGTACAGTTAATCCTTATCATTCAGATTTTGTATTTGAGGATTCGCTTACTCATAAAAATTTATTTGTAACCTCTAAATCAACCCCCAGGATCATACTAGGACATGCTAAGAGTGACCCCCTGCCTCCTTGCTTCAACTATCATTCTGTAAGCCAGTGCCCCTCTTTTTTTCTCTAGTATTTAATGCCAGATTTGTTTTTCTTGTTTTTGTGCTTTTTTTCTTGATAATTTGGCTATTTAAATTGACCCCAAAAGTGTAGAATTGAAGTACTATCTAATCTCTTGTCTGTTCTTGTACCAATCACAAGAAGGCTTTAATGTGTCTTGGGTTAGATAAGCTTCATTCAAGCATGAGTTAGAGTGCTGTTGGCCATGAGTTCAATGTTAATGGATCAACAATATCCTACATGTAGAAAAAGGAAAAGGAAATTTTTTGATCTGTATGTGATGCCTCTCAGGAAAGTCCTTAAGTAAATGTTGTGACTAAGAGGCTGGGAGGAACCTAACCCTGTATTTACCTTAAGAGAGTTGGTTCAGTATTTGCTAATTTAGTGTTCACAAGGTGACTTTATTGAACATAACTGATGCAAATGATGAGAACTGACTATATAATGCAATGCTAAATACTAGTTATTTTGCTAGCAAGCAAAAAATTCATCATATTGACCATTTCTGAATATTTGTCTCCTGCATCCTAGGAGCTACCTCTTTTGTTCAGAAGCAAAAAGCATATTTCATCTTTTGTGTTTCAAAGTCTTGATTGGTTATTGTGTAGATAGGTTTAAAAACCTTTCTAAATAGTTTATATTGTGGGATTATAGATCATTTTCTCCTTGTCTTTTCATACTGAATCAGTTCATACAAATCTTCCAAGTTTCTCTGAATTCTTCATATAATTTCTTAGTATGTACTAGATCACAATTTGTTCAGCCATTCTTCAACTGATCATCTTATTTCCAGTTATTTGTTGAAACCCAAAGTACTGCTTTAGAAGCTTATAAGGTTTTTCCTTTGTCTTTGGTCTCTTTGGAGTATGAGCCTGGGGATGGACTAGATAAAGCTACATACAATTTAATGTCTCGACAGAAGGAATGTAGCAATTCACAGTTCCACGAACAGTGTCTTAATTTTACAGTCCTCACACAGCTCCTCCTACGTTTGACATTTTCATTTATTGAAGGTTTCATTTCACACCCAGGAGATTGGTAACAAACAACAAAAGGTCAAGAATCTCAAGAGTAGCAATGGAAAAAAAAAAAAAAAGTGGGAGGAAGGGGATCTATCAACACCAGATTTCAAACTGCACTTATAAGACAATGATTAACATGATTTTAGTACTGGTTAAAAAAAAAAAAAAAAAAAAAGAAAAAAAACAGGCCTGTGGAACAGATTACGTATATAAAATACAGAAACCAACAGTAATGTTTGATAAACCCAAAGACCCCAGTCACTGCAGGAAAAACAAACTATTTTGTAAGAAACTTGGGAAAACTGGACAGCAGACTTGCCGAAATTAGGTTCACACCATTGGTTTGCACAATATATTGAGATTAAACTCAAACACATAAACATAAAAAGTCACATCATAAATAACTCAGAAGAGCTTGGAGGAATAACTTTTTTGATCTAAGTATTGGGGAAGTGTTCATGACTAAAGTAATATGACATTTGATTCAATATAGTTATTCACACAAATCAAATGTTGTAAAAATTAGGAGGCAGAAAGGTGACTAAAGAAAAAACTCTGAAGCAAATTTCTCTGATAAAAATTTCATTTCCAACATATGTAAAGAACTGATTCAAATTTGGAAAAATTTGTAAGGCAAAGAATTTATCTTCAATGGATAAATGGTCAAAAATATGAATAGACAGTTTCTAGAGAAGTGATCCAAGCTGTGAGTGTTTAATTGCTAATTATTTAATTATTAGCAGTTTTTGATTGAGTATTACATAAGGAAATGCTTTGAATTAATAATAATTAGAAAAATGTAAATAAAAGTGAGTTTGAGTGTTTAGTGCATACTTAGCAGATTAACAAAGAATGTTATAAGTACAAATTGAAAAATATTGGTTGGGCTGCAGGAAAATAGATATATTACTGCACTGTTAATGGAGCCGTGAATAGAGCTTAGAAATTCTGAAAAGTGCTTTGGCTCTATGATTTAAAAAAAATATCCAGCTCTGCATTTCTTTTGACATAGCTTTACTATTCCAAGATCTATACTTCAACAACACCTCCAAAAGAGAATGATTTATATATACAAAAACACTTGTATCTCACTCTTTGTGTTATAGCCAAAAACTAGGAAAAATGGGTTATTGGGGAATGGCTAAACAAATTGTAACATATGAATGTAATAGAATATTATTGTACCATAAGAAATGATGAAATAGACGATTTTAATTGAAACTGGAAAGAATTTTATAAGCCGATATTAAAAAGAAATGATTAAAGCTAAGGAAAACAATTTTGACAGTGGTAATATAGGAAAAAACAACCTTGAATGACTTTAAAATTTGCCAAGAGTCCAAAAAAATGGGGAAGAGGGAATATACTATTGAGATAGAAAGGTGGCAGATCTAATTCTAGAGATATAAACATTGAATATGACTAATGATAAGAATTTGTTTTTCTGGATTATGTTAATAACTATCTAAGGATTTGTTTTTAATTTGTTAAATTGTCTCATTAGAGAGGGGTAGTTGAAAATAGTAAAACAAAACAAAACTTATTCTTAAAAAAAGAATTTTTACATTTATTTAATTTTACTTTTTTTTTTTTTTTTTTTTTAAATTAAGATGTTACTACTTTCAACAAGTTTTGGCTCCATCAGAATACTTCACTTATTCATTCATTAACTTTTACATAACATTCTTTTGGCTTTTTTTTTTTTTTATTACTTTGCACTGTTTCATGAAAAGTCAATCCAACTTTTCTTAATATTTTTTATACTTGTTCTTCTCAATGGCATTAAAATGTTCTCATATGTTGAGGTGCCTCATTTTATTAAACCATTTGTGACTGAATATTTATTTGCATTGCTATCAGTTGCTTTGTGTTTTTCTTTCAAATTATACTAATGCTGCTGTGAGCATCTTTGTAATAATAAAGGCGCTTTTGATAATTATAAAAATAAGAATAATCCACTGTTAGATAGTCCTTTAGTTAATGGAGTACTTCTGAGTGGAGTGACTAAGGCTAAAGCCTTCCTTCTCTTGTGCATCTCTAATCTCTATTGTTTGTACTGTGTTGTTGGACTGTTTGCATGTTATCCTCATTGGACTTCTAGCTTCTTGAGGGCAGGGATTGTCATGACTTTTTGTGTTGCATTTAGCTAGCACTAGTGCCTGACACATAATAAATGCTTAACAAATGCTTATGGGCTTGATTTGAGGGTTTTGGAAAGCTGAAGCGATTCCCCATTGTCCCATATGACTTTTCTGATAAATTCAATGTCCTTTTCACTAGTCCATGGACCAATAGATTTCATGTGTAAAGTATTTCTGTTTTATATTTTCATTGACTCAACTGTGCATTAAAGCAAGGAATCTTGCATATTTATTTCCCTATTCCAAGATGGTAAAAAACCTTCTTCCTCTAAGGATACATATTCTTTTTCCTTTAAAGGTTGGCTCAGGTTGGTGATTATGATTTTTATTATAAGGAGAAAAAGTATAGGTACAAAGCACAACCCATAGAAAAATCATCCATACTTGGAGCAAAATTTCCCCTGGCACTTTTTTTTTTTTTTTTTTTAAGCAAAGCCCAAGTAAAGTAGAGACTTTGGGAATTTAATATTAGAGAGTATAGAAGTTTATCAGTCATCTAAACTCACTCAATACAAAACTAAAGAAGCCTGGATGCCATTTGTTAACAGAAAATAGAAAAAAAAATTGTCCTTGTTTATTAAAAGCAAAAAAATAAAAAAATAAAAATAAAAAATCCCCTCTCCCAATAAATATTAACTAGCTATTTCTAATAGCTTTGATAGAGATGGTTAGGATAAAAGGTTGATAAGGAAATGAATATTAAGTGAGTAATGCCCAGGTAGGACAATGGTTCCATTCCCAAGCATTTTAGTTCCTAAAAGTTTTGACCAAAGAAAGGCCAATATTTACTCAAGGTGCCTTGAGAAGTTTGGGGTCATAATTTTAAATAATATCTCTTATAATCCCTTGTTTCTGTTGACTTTTCATGACCTCATTTGGGGTTTTCTTGGTAAAAATGGTGGAATGGTTTACCTTCTCCAGTTCATTTTTTACATATGAGGAAACTGAGGCACATAGGGTGAAGTGACTTTCATAGGGTTACACAACTAGTAAGTGTTCAAGGCTGACTTCAGGCCTGACACTATATCTACTGTACCACTTACCTCTCATTTATAATTGCAAAAGCTATTCTTCTGTCCACAATGGTTTCAGGTCATTCCAAGGACCATGGCATGGTATAATTATGTTGGACTTGATGTAATAAAAAGAACTAGATTCAAATCCTCCCTCTTTCCTCATCTTTCGTAAAATAAAAAAGACTGGACCTGTGTTCAAATCCTATTACTTTTGTGCTCGAGAAGTGACTCATGATATATAAAGACACCTTTCTATTTTTTCCCTCTGATTATCATCTCCAGTTTGTCTTGTTATCTATTTGTACCTAAGTCTTTGCCTATTGTCACCCCATTAGACTGGGTTCTCTTCAAAAATAAAGGCTCTCTTATTACCTTTCATATTTCATATTTCCCAGCATATTTAGCATGGTGCTGGCAGATAGCAGTCATTCAATAAATGCTTGTTGACTTTTAATTTTTTTTTTTTTTAAACCACATCCTACAGAAAGGTAGGCTGCTATTTTTTTTGGAATATTCAATTAAGAATACAAAATATTGGTATATTGAAGAAATAATACTGCATATTATTAAGAGCTTGACCACTAATAACTAATTAGGGTCTTTAGGCTATTTAAGATAAAACTTTCATTATAGTTTCTTTCAAGTTTGAAGAGTATGCTAGACTAGCCTGGAATTAGATGGAGAATTCTTTGGCTCTGGCAATCCACATAAAACAAGGGAAACTATTATTGATCTCAACATTTCATGTTTTCATATACATTTCTCTAGCATAATCATAAACTTTTAGTATTTTTGGTAATGCAACCTGAACCCTCTCAAATATGGAAGCCAGTATTACCTATGCTGACAAATGAATGTGAGTTTTGCTAACTTGTTCATCTCTTGTATAATATTTTATGACACTTTTCAAGGAGATTTTTCAAAATTTCAATTAGTGCTTTTGATAATTTTTTCCTTTTCTTTTCCTCTTTCTCTTACTCCCTTCCTCTTTTTGTTTTTTCCTTTTCTCACTATCTCATTTTTTCTTCCTTCCTTTTCCCCTTCTTTCCTCTCTTTCGTCATTTCCTCTCTCCCTTTTTTTCCTTCCCTTCCTTTCTGTCTTTGTCTCCCTGTCTGTGTCTCCCTCTCTCTCTAGGAACATACAGGGAAAAGGTAAGTGATATTAACAATTGTAAATTATTTGTAAATTAAAAAAAACAAACCTTGAGATCATAACATAGTTTTGTATCAGAATGGAAGTTGTGATAATTAGTGAAGCCTGTTCTGTGGGAGAATTTAATATCCAGTAGTCCCAAGACTCAGGGACAAGAGACTTAACTTTAGAGCTCTTTGTTATGGTATGTATTTGCCCTCAAAACATAGGTTCCTTTTGGAGTTTTGATCCTGTTCTCTGTTCATTCCATCCAATCCCTCCCCCATTACCATCACTACCACATTAAAAAAAAAAAAAAGTGGTTTAGAAATAACTCCTTTCTGAAGTTGTTCCAGTGACTTAAACATATACCCCTCAAGGGATATATGTTTTGGGCTTCCTTTGAAAAGGACTTGATTTCATGCCCTGATTACTTAAGTTAGGGACAATAATTAAACTTATAATTAACCCAACCATGTTCATTTGATCATTAGTCATTTATTAAATAACAATAGAATAACGTCACTCTATTGCACTGAATTCTAGATTGGCTAGTAGAGGTTTCAGTTCATATCCAGCCACTCCTTGCATCGCCTTAGGCTGGTGACTGACAGCTTTCCTGGGTCCCTAGTTTCCTCAGCTGTTAAATGTGGAGGTTGCAAAGAAAAGATTCTAGGGCTTCTTTCCAATTCTCAATCAAAGATCCTGCTCCACTCTGCCTCTCAAAAATCCTTAACTTTTGCACCAGAAGAAAATGCTCCCAGAAGCCTTCAACAATCTTTTCTCTTCTTTGGATTTATTTTCTTCTGTCTGTATTACATAATAAAGCACAGTTTGGTGCAGTGACAAGAGAAGGCAAGGGAAAGAAACCAGTAATAAAGGAGCCTTGGAGGGAGGAGGAAGATGCCTTTCATCAGATCAGTGAAGTCAAAACTATTAAGATTTAAATAAGACTAAGATGTAAATTTCTAACATGGCAAATATGGATAGATATAACTCATAAACAAAAGCTCTTGGTGTGGGGGAGGTTGTCATCAATTTTTAAGATTGTAAAGGGGTCTCGAGAACTTTAAGTTCAAAAAGCTGCTACCTTATCTAGTGCCTTCTCTTTGTTAATTATTTCCATTTTATCTTGTATTTCTCCTAGCTTGCTTTGTATATATTTGTTTGTATATATATGTTGTCTTCTTTATTAGATTGTTGTCTTCCCCCCCTTTAGACTGTAAGCTCTTTAATAGGTGTTTAGCGATTGAAGGCTGGTCTTCATTAGATTGTAAGCTCATTGAGGGCAGGGATTGACTCTTGCCTCTTTTTTGTATTCCTAACTTAGGACAGTGTCTGGGAACTTAGTAAGTGCTTAATAAATGTTTATTGAATTGAAAATCACTGCTTTAGTCCCAATGCTATTTTCATTTCTTACTCCCACCTCTGCCCTAATCAAACCCAAGGAAAGTGTTACAGTTCTGAGGGCAGGCACTGATTTTTATGTTTTTGGTCATCTTGTCCCCTGCACTAAGCCCAGTACTTGATATGCAAAAAATGCCTTCTTTACCTTTTGTTTTTTTACTTTGCTGTAACCAGCATTGCCAAACCTTGAGTCTCCACCTCCAATAGCCAGCGTCCCCTTATAAATAGGCATTCCAAACATTGCTGACATCATATTAGGTTAGGGCCTATGATCCATCCACCCCATCTCCAGAATGGAAGGAAGGTGTATTTCATCATTAATCTTTAATCAAATTCTGATTAGTGATACACATCCCAAATAATGTGACTAAATTTCTTGAATTAACATATAAGGTAGACTTTTTAGGTTCCTGGAGCTAGATGGTTCAATTTCAATGTTACACAGATAAGAAAAGGGAAGAAAAGCTTAAGAAATTCTGTAAAGGTCCCTAAGGGGTATCTAGAACAGAAGAGACCCTTTCTAGTCCCACTTCTTTAATATATAGATGTGGAGACTGAGGCCAGGGAGGTTACTTGGAGGCACAAGGTCACAAAAATATTAGTGTCAGAGACAGGATTGAACTCAGAGCCTATAATCCCTAGAAATGGGATTTGATTTCAAAAGTAATAATTCCTTTCTTCCACTCCAGGGATTCTCAATTTTTTTTTTTTTTTTTTTTTTTTTTTTGGTAACATGGACCTCTTTCACAATCTTTGGACTCTTCAGAATTGTGTGTTTCCTTTTTTTTTTTTTTAAAGCTGGATTATAAAGGAAATTAAAAGCGATTATGTTGAAATACAGTTAAGTTTTTTGTTTGTTTTTTTTTTAATTCATGGATTCTCAGGTTAAGAAACTATTCTGTACCATACTTCCTTCTGAACTGATTGCATTGATCTTGTATTCACTCTTTGCTACCTATGATAAAGACCTCAAGGAAATCTCTTCTGAAGCTCTCTGGCCTTCAGTTTGTTCATCTATAAAATGAGTGACTTGGTCTCAAGTCAATAAGCATTTATTAAGGACAAGATTATTAAGGACCTTGGAGAGATACAAACAAAAGCAAAAATGGAGGCTCAAAGGAAGATAAAAATAATTCCTTAAGAGTTCACATTCTAATGAGGTAAGAAAACACAACTGTAAAAACACAAGGTATATATCATGTCAGTTGATAGCAATCTTAGAGGGAAGAAGGACTCTAGTTAAAAAGTAGCATTTGAGCAGGGACTTAAAAGGAAGCCAGGAGGTAAAGATGAGGAAGGAGAAAAGGTCTAGTTCTGCACTGAAGAAGATGATCTCAAAGGTTCTTTCCCCTACTCAGTGGGACCATAACCTTGTATATTATTCAACTGTAGGTCAATGTTGTTTTTGTTCAGTCTTGTCTTTTGTGACACCATTTGGGGTTTTCTTGGCAAATATATTGGAGTGGTTTGCCATTTACTTCAGCTCATTTTACAGATTAGGAAACTGAGAGAAACAGAGTAAACTAAACACAGCTGAAGCTGGATTTGAACTTGGAAGTGGGCCACTTCCAAGTATAGTGTTGTATCTTCTAGAGCATCTAACACCAGAGGTTAATGTTCCTGGAAAGCAAAACTTGATTTCTTTTGGTTGTTTAGGGCCAGAGGATCACTAAACGAACATTATTAGACTGATGAATAACCAATAAATCATAAAAAAAAAAGGAGGGAATGGCGTACCATTACTTTCAATAAAACTTTGCCCCTTGACTAGGGGAAAAAAAAAAATTTAAAAAGGGGGGAATGAGTTTGTGTATATTTGAAGACAGTAGTTAAATGGCACAATGGATAAGAATGCTGAACCTCATCTTTGTGAGTTCAAATCCCACATTAGATACTAGTGTATGACCCTGGGCAAGTCACTCAATCCTGTTTATCTCAGTTTCCTCATCTGTAAAATGAACTAGAAAATGGCAAACTGCTCCAATATTTCTGCCAAGAAAACCTCAAATGGGGTCATGAAGAGTCATACACAATTGAAAAAGGCTGAACAACAAATATTTGAAGCTCTGCCTTGGCACAAATCTAGATATCAATGGACATGGGTAAGGGTATGGAGATGGGGAAAAAGCAGACCGTCTCCTGGGAGGCAACTGAAGAAATGTCCAATGCTTATGGTTTTTGTATTCTACAAAGTTCAATTTATTTCCCCCCTTGCTATTGATGCAATTTTTATTTCAATGAATGGTTATTAGTCTATGTCTCCTTATCCCCCCTAATAAGAGAGGGACAATAGCTGCTTTTCTTCTTCATGGTGTGCTTATTATGCAGAAACTTTGAAAAAAAAATTGGACTAAAGTACATGTAAAGAAAATGTACCAACAATTTGGACAGCACTAATAAAAACTTGGAGTTGAGTAACTTCGTGGGTGAGGCAAGAAGTCTGAGTTTCTGGAGAGAACTGGCAGCCAAGGCAAGGAGGGAAGTAAGGGGAGACAAACCACTGGTTTCAGATGGGCCTGGGGTAGGCCCCTTTGGAAAATTTGATGTGAACCTGGTAGAATGGTGATTGAATACATATGTGCTGGATTCCCATAGAATGAGGCAGTGTTTTCCTTATAAGATGATATGCCTACAATTGGAAAGGACCTTGGGATTCATCCAAATCTAATCTCTCACTTTACAGATGAAGAAACTGAGGTTCAGGGAAATTAAGTGACTTGTTACAAGAAGGTATCAAGGTGCACTTCGGTAAGCGTTAGAAATGGGTTTTCGGAAGCTAGAGCTGCTCTTCTATAATAATATACTGCTCAGTGTATGTTTGTGTGATTGAGAGAGAAGTGAATAAATTCTAAATTATATAGTATATTAATGTAAGTTATGTGGTGATGCTGAGCTTTAAGATCAAAAATTTTTTTATAAAATTTCTTTTCACCTTATCTTTACAACTCTTGAGACATAGATGCTATTATTCGCATTTTTTTTTTTTACACTTGAGGAAATTGAGGCAGATAGCAATTAAGTGATTTGCTTAGTCACACAATTAATTTGAACTCGTTTTCTTGAGTCTAGGACCAGTATTCCAGCTGCTTTGCCAATTTGTTTACAAGGTATTCCAAAAAATCTTAATGTCATTTTAAGCTCTAATAACTTAGAATTTCACTAAGACTTTTGGCATACCCTGTATTACATAGAGATAAATGTACACTGTAAATAAAATAACTCCTGTCCTCCTGGAGTTTATAGTCTTAATCTAGTCAGGTCTTAAATATCCATCACATTTTGTCCAAGTGTGAAAATATCCCAAACCTGAAAGAGTAGTTTTAAAATGCTCAAGGAATTACTCAGAGGTTTAAGTAATCATTGACCATTGATTTCAAGTGAGAAAGCCTTTTAGACACCAGCTAATCCAAATTATTCATTTTATGGATGAATAAATCAGGCCTTGAGAGTTTAAATGATTTGTTTTTGGGTCTCACAGGCAGTAACATCAAAGGTGGGTCCCAATACCAATGAACAAGGAGGAAAAGTACAATGATGACTGTAGGGAATCTAAAATTGGGACTGGTTAAATATATGCAAATGGAGTTCTGGTACATATATTTTTTCTCTTTTATAGAACCAATTTACTTGGTGGGTAAAAGTACTAAAACTCTGGAGGCAGGCCTTGTGGAGTATAGGATATGGAGGGCTTAGGTTAGATGAGTCCCAGTGGTTCAAGGGAGAAATACTTTATTTTAGGCCCTTTGTCCTGGTCGGATGAGATCATCTGAAATGTCTGGCTCACATAAGAAAACATGATGTTTAGAGAATGTTTTTGTCTGGCTGTGTCTGACTCTTCGTGACCCATTTTGGAGGTTTTCTTGGCAAAGATACTGGAGTGTTTTGCCATTTCCTTCTCCAGCTCACTTTACAGATTAGGAAACTGAGGCAAACAAGATTAAGTAACCTGCCCACTGGTCACAGAGATAGTGTACATGTCTTAGAGCATTCCTTTGTGAAGGCAAACTAAGTCATCTTTTGCCTCAATTCTTGCCTGGTGGTCTCTATTTATTGAATGGGCATTTGCTCTCACAAAAACCTTAACTTAAAAAGGCTGAGATTTCCCACTGCCTCCAGGGCCATTGACAATAAATACTCTGGAGGAGAAAGTAGAGAGCTAAGAACTTTGTGCAGCTCTACCTCACTTAAATCCAATCCACTTGCAAGTAAAGATATCACCCTACTGATGCCATTGACGACCTTTGAGAACAAAAGGCAACACTCCTTGCTCCTCACCAGGTGCTCTTTCCACTGGACCCCCTAGCTGCCCTCCATCTCTCAGACTGACCTGTAATTCCTCTTCTAGGATTCTCCAAACTATCAGTGAGAATACAGTTGGTTTTGAGGCTCACCCTGGACCTTCAAGGTACTCCATGCTTGCTATTGTTAGCTTTCTTGCTGGGAAAGGGATGTTAGACTTAAATAGTTAAATAGCATTGTTTTATCTAGAACTTTATCTAGCACCTCCTTTTGATATGGAATATTATTAATATTGAGTCAGCTAGGTGGTGCAATGATTAGAGTTCTGAGTCTGGAGTTAAGACCTAGCTTCAAATATGAATGAGATTTCAGACACTAGCCATGTGAACTTGGACAAGTCACTTTACCTTGTTTTTCTGTTTCCTCATCTATAATTTTACCCATCTCAAATATACCCATCTGGAAAGGGAAATGGCAAACTTCAAAATTTTTGCCAAGATAACACGTCCAAAAAAGGGGAGTTGGACATGACAGAAAATTGACTTAAGATTTACAAAACACTTTCCACATCTTATTGATCCTCATAATCATCATGGCAATAAAGTGTTATTTTACAGATGAGTGAAATGAGGCAGACAAGTCTACATATCTAGTGTTCAAGACTAGTCTTGAATGCAAATCTTTCTGACTCCATCTTTGACCTCTGATCTACTGAACTGCTGAGTGGGAGTAGTAGATACCACCCCAACCCAATTATTATTATTTTAAACAAATAAGGAATTTGAGAAGGTTGTAAAGGAATAGAGATCATCTGGTCCAACTTTCTCATTTGAGAAATGAGAAAACTGATGCCCAGGAGAGTTAAAATATTGCTGTTTTTATTATTATTGAAGATCAGGATTTAGGTGTTCTCTGAAACCAGACCCAAGATTCCCATTTTGTCATTACTGTCTGCCTAGGAAAAAAGCAATGACAAAAATTAAAAGAACTTAGCATCCAAAATAAAAACCAGCCTGGAGTTTTAACAACTTTTTTTGTTTACTTTGTAATTTCACCCCCAAGTTGTTTTTTTTTTTGTTTTTTTTTTACTCATTGATGAAATAAATTTGTTCAGTCCACAATTGCCATGAATTTTTTTTATCGGATTTACATTTTCTCCCTTTAATTATTCTATCTTTTTGAATCCAGTAGAACATACATTCTTATCCTACCCAAAGTACCTGAAAATAATGTAGTCAATTGATAGAAAATAGAAAGATTGCAATGGACACAAGGTATGGGGTGGAGGAATGTTGAAGGGGGGGGGGGAGGAAAGGCAGAAGGAGGAAATAATAAAAGATCTCTTATCTTTTAACTGAAAAATATGGGGAACATTTTCCTTGCCCTTCCTTGAGAGTACTCCAAGCCCAAGGAATGCACTTGAGAACAAACCAGTCATCCTCTTCTCTCAAGAGTTTTGTTTGATCATTCTTCAATTGAGTTACCTTGACATGTGAATTCTGTTCTTTACCTGCAAATACAATTAGTTTGGAACCTTTTGGACTATCCACCTAGTTCTGGAAAGGTCCTAGAATACTTGCATTCCTCTGGAATAGCCATAGTGGGAAATACATAGTTAGAAGATAAGGTTCCTAGAAACCAGGACTCCCTTAATGGAATCCGAGGTCATGTTTCCATGTTTGGGCTGCCATATTACATTGCCAACTCATTGAGCTTGCAGTTCACTAATATCCACAGATCTTTCCAAATTTTTGTCTAACCATGTATCTGGAGTTACGAGACTTCAGTTTGAATCTCAGCTTTGCTGTTTATTGTATAACTTTGAGCAAGTCAACTATATCTCTCAATTTAATCATCTATAAAATTTTGACTAGGTAGTCTCTTTAAGTTCCTGCTCTAGATTGAGCATTCTGTGACCCAATAGTTAGGAGTAGGCTAGACCCAGGCTCTTATCCTCTTTAGGTTCAGTTGTGAAATGAAATATGAGGCGTTCTTAGGTCATTCTATAGTTTAAAAAAAAAAAAAAAAAAGAGGGTTATTTGGCTATGGCATAGAAAAGATAATAAAGAGAAGGGAAGGGAACAAGCATTTTTAAGCATCTACTATATTGCTATGTATGAGCATCTAAATGGCTTGGAGGATTGAAAGCCAGGCCTGGAGTCAGGAAAACTCATCTTTGTGAGTTCAGACACCATGGGAGAGAGAGAAAGTAAACATTATTTATATTTTGTTGATTTATATTCAATCTTCATAGTCCTTTTTCTGGATGCAGATGGCATTTTCTGTCCAGAGACTACTGGAATTGCTTTGGATCACTGAACCACTGAGAAGAACCAAATCTTTCATAGTTGATCAATCACATTCTTACTGTTATTGTGTGCAATATATTCCTGGTTCTGCTGCTAGTGAGTGTCTAAGGAAGGATTTGAAATCAGGTCTAAATGATTCTCAGACCAACACACTACCCATTATGCCATCCAGGTACCTCTAAAGACAACATTTCTCCCTCTGCAGTACATTATTCTCTTTTCTGAAGATTCTGAAGAGGGGGGGAAGTCATTGAGAAAAGGGGGAAAATATTACAAATAAAGGTTCAGACAGAAAAGTGGGAAGGCAGGCCCGCAAACAAGCATTTGTTAAGAGCTTACTATGCACCAGACACTGTTGTGGATATAGATAAAATCAAAAACATAGTTCCTGCCCTCAAGGAGCTTACATCATGCTTAAAAGTGGCTCAAGGAGGTGGAACACAGAGAAGGCTCTCTAAGGATAGAGGAGGATATTAGTGACAACTAGAGAGTCAGAAACCCAGCCTGAAGAAGAGCCCAAAGCATGGTCATTCTGGGCTGATCCCCCAAAATCTCCAGAAGGGAACCACTGAAATTTATTGAGCAGGGAAAAATCGGGTCAGAGTTATACTTTAGGAAGATTATTTGGGAAGCTAATTGGAAGATGTATGGGAAAGGGAGAGCCTTGGAAGCAGAGAATCAAATTAGGAGGCTATTTCCAATTATCTGGGCAATCTGGTTGGGATGGAATGGGAGAAGAGGTGACAGTTATGAGATATTATGCAAGCAGAATCACCAACTGATTAGATATGGGGTTTGGTGACCTTCTGGACTTCAGTTTCCTGCTCTGCAAAATGAAGAGCTTAGATTAGCTCATCTGAAGCTCTGTCTAATGTTAGTGGAAATCAGAATTTAAAATGTGTCAGCTTCAATAGCCCTAACAGGCAGTGGTTGCTTTGGAAATGAGAGTTATCTGAGCAATCCTTTCTCCCTGTTTTTCATCTGCTCTTGATATGACAGCTCTGAGAGACAACGCATCTTTCCCCAAAGAAAGCTTAAATTTGAAGCATGCTCTGCTTACTCTTTCAGGCATAAACTCTGTACTGCTTCACTTCCCCCTGATAAGTGAGCTCTCCGGCTTACTCTTGGTAACATTCAATGCCTAGTCTAAAATTGGTCTTTATAGTCTAAGCTTGTTTCATCTTCCATGAAGTTAAAGAATACCATTTTTTTTTTTTTAAATGGACCAACATTCATAGGATAGGGGCTAGATGGTGCAATACAGAATACCAAAGCTGAAGTCAGGAAGATTGATCCTGAATTCAAATTACTAGTGGGTGATCCTGGGCAAATAATTTTATCCTGTTTGCCTCAGTTTCCTCATCTGTCAAATGAGCCAGAAAAGGAAATGGCAAATCACTTCAGTATTTCTGCCAAAAATATCCCAACTGGCATCATGAAGAATTTGACCTGATGGGAAAAAAATGACCAAACATGTACATACATATATGCCCATGTGTACATACATTTCATCTTTCAAAAATCTAGTGTAATTTAATGTTTACTATCTTAAACTGTACCAAGACTTTGGGATACCTTGCATATCCATACATATACAGATATACATTATTGATGTTTTCCAATCATTTCAATTTTGACATTTTTTGGCAAAGATTGTAGAATGATTTGCTATTTCCTTCTCCAGCTCATTTTACAGATGCAGAAATGAGGCTTAAGTGACTTGTCCAGGGCTACACAGTGAGTGTCTGAGGTTGGATTTACACTCGGGTCTTCTGACTCCTGGCCTGGCATTCTATTCACTGTGTAATCTAGCTGCCTGATACATAAACATTATATACACTTATGTATGCATTATGAATCTATTATAGATATAAGTATAATCCTAGTCAATTGTTTGAAAAGCAGGATTTATGTGTGTATGTGTGTGTGTATATAATATATATATATATATATATACACAATATAAATATATGTGTGTGAGTGTATGTATATATCTTGACTAAACAGTTTATAGAAAGTTTAACAGGAATGTTCCTCTTTGTCTTTGGATTACACATGTCTCTCTTCTATAAACACATGCTTCAGTAATTATTTTAATAATTGTCGATCTATCAATTTCAAGCTTGATAATAATTGCCTCACTTGAAAAACCCTTATTCCCCATTAAACATGCTTGCAGACCCCTTTTCTGACTGTGCTAGAAGTTTCTTAGGATTTCAGGTCTTTCCCTCTATTATAGTATGGATTCATCAGCACATTAGCAATTAGGATTCATATAGCTATGGGATTCATAAGAGACCAAAAGGACCTCTAGTCTAGTTCTCTCATTTTATGGCAGCAAAAGTGACTAAGGAGTAAACATAGTTATGGGATTCATAAGAGACCAAAAGGATTGTTAGAGACTTCTAGTTCTCTTATTTTATGGAAGCAAAACTAAGGAGTAGGAAAACAAGAGTAAATGATGTCCTCAAAGAACCTTATGATGAGGGGAGGCAATATAGTAGAACTCAGGATATCAAATTAAAATAGAAATGGAGGCCATTTAATCATATATAAGAAGCCCTGCAGAATGCATATTGACTTCTAATTTTTATTATTTTTTAAAATAAATTATATTTTATATATAATTATATATATTTTATATAATATGTATTATATTTTAATCTGGCTTGGGTACACTTGGGAGTAGACAGGCCTCCATGGCCCATGAACCTTATGATTGACATGTTTGGGGTAGTAGATAGAGTAGTTGAAGTCCTGGGAAATCTGACCCTCAGAATCCTTAATTTGCTCTGTGGCCTTGGGAAAACTACTGATTCCCTCTGAGCTTCAGTTAAATGACTTAATACTCCATTGCTTCTTTCTAGTTGTAAGTATACCTCAAAGGACAGATACTGGATTTTATCCCTTCATTGCATCCTTCTAGCTATTAGTGTGAGAGAGAATTGACTGGTGATATGTCAAAGGTAAGGGTGATACGGACAGTCAGAGTATCATTGGTACCCATGCTGATATCTGGAGAAAACAAGAAAAGCCTCCAGTATTTTGGGTAACCCTCCGGTGAATTCCCTCGAGGATGTGGATGAAAGTCATGAGGATAGAAATCAATCTGTATTATTGGAATCCTAGATTGACATCTCCAGAGCTACAGCTGGTGTGGACCCCACAGGCTGCCTTAGTCCCATCCAACTCCTTCATTTGAACAGATGGAGAAACTGAGACCACAGACAAAGGTGGTCAGCATCAGAGTCGGGATATAAATTCAGATTGTCTGGCTTCCCAGTCAAGGGTTTTTCGGGTATTATATCTATTCTTTTTCTAAATTGATAAGATCAAAGAGTTCATTTGAAGGAAAGAAACTGAGACCCCATTCAGAGATGTTCAGATATTCACTCAGTTATATAAACAATAAACTGAAGATCTCAGATTCTAGCCTAGTCCCTCAAGGCTAATTTTAGAGGTTTTTTTCCTTCTACATTAGACTATAGATACTAAGATCAATAGAAAACAGAAATGACTTACATAAAATTCATTCAGGGAGTGACTAGTGGAATAAGAGTATCATCTTAGCCTTTGATCTCACATTCTTATTTCTGTTTTTTTCTTATTTACTTTCAGCTTAAAGTGGTAGGATGCTCTTATACAATGAAACACTTTGGGTATAATCAAAAGGTATAAACACCTTTTAAAAAATTCCTCCAATTGCAATTTTAATTTTTAAAAATTTTGAATTCCAAATTCCATCCTTCTCTCTTCTCTCTGTCCTGAAAGAGGGAGCAATGTGATATCCACAGTACATTAACAGGCTTTTGTAAGCACTTCCATGCTTGTTACTGGGAATGTGGAGGCCAAAATGACATCTTCCTGGCTCTCGGGAGCTTGCATCCACTGGTCAGACACATGTATTATGCTTTGACTGCATCTCATACAGGGTTTTGATATTCATTCTTTGAAAAGGAATTCATGTCCTCCAAATGGAGTGGCCATATATATCGGGACATTTCAGCAAAGAAGAGTTTGAAAAGATTTGGAAAGGAGAGCCTGAATGGAGATGATTCTGGTCATGAACTGGTCCACTATGACCTAGAAAAATGTCTAGCATAGAGGACAACAATATCATTGGAGAAAATGCAATTTAATTCAATTCAAAATGAATGTATTGAACACTGCAGTCAACAAATAGACATTTAACAAATAATTTAAGTAAATTCATAATAAGTATTAAATGTAAATAATTTAATATTCTGTTGGGGATAAAAATCAAAGAATGAAGCATCCCTGCCCTCAGAGAGCTTATATTCTAAGGGGAGAGACAAGTACATATATAAGGATATAGAGAATAAATATAAAGGTTCATTACAAACAAAAATAACAATGGCAGCTGTGGTAGAGAATGTAGAGAACTGGTCCTGGAGCCAAGAAGAGTTGGATGCAAGTGCTACTTCTAACAAAGGCTGGTGATGTGATCTTGAACAAGTCACATAATCCCTCCGTGTTCTAATGCTGTAAGTTTCAGAAAAGGTGCATAACTGCATTTGTAGAGATAGTTACCTGATTCAGTAGCTCTTTATAACACTGAAGTCATAGATTCAGTTCCTATCTTTTCTCTGGTAGGAAAGAAGGGCTGCATTTGAGAACATTCTGAACAGAAAATATATCTGAGGATCAGCCTATCCCACTGAGAAAGGCCTCAAATAACAGGTGTTTTTAATATCTGGGGGGAGGAGATGATTTTTGTTGACTACATTGACTCATGAAATAAGTCATAGCATGGAAAAGGTACAAACTACATCAATGAAGTCAGGATCCTAAGGGTTTGCCATATAAATTAAAATGGCTTTATTGTACCTCCTCATCTCTTCTCCCTTGATGTCAGCCAAGCAATCAACAAGCAATGTTTGCTATGTGCCAGGTCCTGTGCTAAGGGCTAAAAACTACGAAAGGTAACATATATATGTATATATAATTTTTTAAAAAAAATTTTTACTGTCAAATTCATAGCTTAATGGGAGAAGCAAGATACAAACAACTATATATAAACAAAATATCAATGGGGAGAATGTATGACCATGTTTGGGACTGGGAAAGGCTTTTGGTAGAAGGTAGGATTTTACTGGGGTTTTAAGGAAGCCAAAAGATGAAGAATGAGAGGACTCCATGTATGGGGGACATCCAATGAAAATGAAGAATTGGGACATGGAGTATGAGGAGCAACATGGAAGCCAGTGTCATTGGAACTCAGAAGTCTTCTGGTTTAAAACTTCATTTTAGAGGCAAGGAATTGAAGCCTAAAAAGATACAGCAACTTGACTTGAGTGATCTTGAGCCAAGGTGGAATTCAGACATCAGACATTATACTCCATATTCATATAAATCATTTGTTTCCGGTGTTCTTCCCTGTATGCCATAAATAAATTTCCTATTCCAGATAGAATATATAATTTAGAGCAGGGATGAGGAAACTTTTTTCTGCCAAGACCTGCTTGGATATAACATCGTATTGGGGCTATACAAAAATTATCAAATTATAGAACTCAAGTAGTGGGAGATTGTTGTACCTAGCTTTCAGTCATAATTTTGCTGGCCTTATTCAGCTGTGGGCCGGACGTTCTCCACCCAGTTTTAGAGAAAGAAGATGAGATATCAGAAAGACCTTTAAAAGTAATACAGTAAAACAAGAATTGTTTCCAAAGAGAATTGATTAAAGGAACCCTTACCTTAAGAGAGAAGTTTTTTTTTTTTAATTTTAATAGAATTTTTGATATTAATATGAGAATTTCAGATGAACTCTACCAATGGAAATCAAAAAAAGCTGCACTTTGGCACCTTAAAGAGTTGGTATCTAGGGGTGTTATTTGCCCATGGTCACACATTACAATCAGTCAATCAGCAAGCATTTATTAAACTCTTACTCCTGAACTTTACTAAGTATAGGAGATATACAAAGCAAAACAAAAATAGTTCTTGCCCTCAAAGGGACACAATTAATGTAGGGGAAAAAATGTTTGTAAATGAGTTTATGGAACCATATCCTAGAAAGGGAAGTCTTCTAGTTAGGGAGTTAGGGAGACATGAAAAAACCTCCTTTAGAAGATGTCTTTTGAGCTGACTCTGAAAAGAATCAGGGATTCTAAGAGGCAGAAGTGAATAGAACATTCCAGGAAAGGGGTAAGCCAGTACAAATGTGCAGAAAAGGGAATGGATGGATAAAAGGCAGTTGGGAAGATGGCTGAGCATTGTAACATCATTTGATAATGTCTGAGAAGTTGGATGGAGGACTCTTTTGAGGTGAGATAAGAGAAAAGCTCATTTAGCTGAGCTCTGATCCTTAAAGGAACATTTAAGATTACAATGGGAAGAGGAAAAGGATGGTCAGAGATCATTTGAAAATGAATGGGAGTGAGGTCTAGTACCAGGAATGAGGAGTTGAGGGATCATTTATCAAATTTTTCAGAGAGATGGAATGTTTTATGCAAAGAACTACGTGTTGGCCAATATGGAGGGATTATAGGATGAGCTAGAAGCCATACTTGAATCTGGGTCTTCCTGATGCAAGAGCTACCTCACAATCTATTATCCCCCACTGCTTCTTTTAGTAGTATTTTTGGGATCACATACACACACAACCCCAGGAAATTTCCTAGGAAACACCCATTGTTGGGAGCAAGCCAATGACAAGCAATGCCTGAATGATGTGAATACAGAACTTTAAAATAATAGGAAAAAATTAAATATATACATATATATTTTTGTTGTTGTTGTTGTTGTTTTTGTTTTTTCTTTCATTTGACCATTCTTTTCCAAAACTTGTCTGTAGCTGAGTATGTATGCCAAATTCTGGAATTCAGAACATTTGAGTTTACTAAGGGAGTTTACACAGAATACTCCTCTCAAAATTGGCACAGACAAATTTAAGACAATCAGACTGGTGGCAGCTTATTTTAAATGGAATTTTAAAACATATCACAATGTTGTTCTTCCAACAATAATTTAAGAATGAAAAGTAAATTTGACTTTTTAAATGAGATATTTGATGATTTTAAGCTTTTAAATTGTAAAATAAGCACCAGTTTTCATTGGCAGAAGGACTATTTATATACTAATGAAATGTGTAGTCTAGAGCCAATAGGGAATTTCAAGAAAAAGAGATTATTAACAACTAGGATTGGGGGTGGGATGGAGTGAGGATCCAGATGGAACTTTTGGAGAAAGTGACACCTGAACTGAACTTTGAGAGAAGCTAGAATTTCTAACTGGTGGAAGGAAGTAAGGAGGGAGTGAATGACAGGCATGGAAAATGCGCAAATTCATGGAGATAAAAGCTAAAATTTTTGTATGGAAAATACCTAGCAGATTAATTTGACTAAAACAGAGTTTGTGAAAAGTAATATGAAATAAGAGTGGAAAGCAGGTCACTGAATAAATTTCTTTCTCTCTTGTTTCTTTTCCTTCCTTTCTTTCATGCACTAAGATAGAAAAGGGGTTATCATTTGCTTTGGTGAAGGCAATATCCATACCATGGAAATGGCAGTTATTTAAATATTAGGTGATATGAATGATTGAGAATGGATGGATGCATGGATGAAGTAGAGATAGCATGGTTCTGTGCAAAGCATGCTGCATTTGAAGTCAGGGGACGTGGATTCAAATCTCAACTCTGTTTCTTCTATGTGACTGTGGCTAAAACTCTGGGTCTCAATTTCCTCATCTGCAAAACTTTGGGATTAGATTAAATTACCTACCAACAATTCTAATGCTATGATTCTTAAAAAAAAAAAAAAAAATGATACACGATGACTAGATGAAAATTTGGTTACCTATAGATCTCTTATAGTTTAAAAACATCACCATTCTTTGCTTCTCATTAGAATCAAAGAATAGCAGAAAATAAGAGCTGGAAGGGATTCATAGATAATCTAATCTGAGCTTTCATTTGAATGAAGACGAAAGAACTTCAGAGGCAGAACAACTTGTCTGAGATCATACAAAAAAGTCTCCAATTTAAGCTGAATTCCTGGTTTTCAGCTCCATGTTCTAAAATGTAAGCTCCTTGAGGGCAGGGATCATTTTATTATTGTTTTTCGTTGAATTCCTAGTGTCTAGCACTGAATCAATCCTTGTTGAATCATCTCCACCAATAAAATAAAATAAAAAGTTATGAAATTGAGAGCAGATCAAGTAAGAAAAATCCAAAGTATTAAGTCAATTATATGAGGGCTGTTATTCTTGTTGTTTATATCATCTAGAATTTAGGAAACCAAACCTAAAGTTTAGTTTTAATGAAAGTGATGATTGATATTCCTTAACGTTTTCCAGATTTTTGGAAAGATGACTTTGTTAGGGCTTGTGAAACTTGGAGAGAGTAACTGAAAAAAAAAATTGACTAGAATACTTAGGGATCATAATTCTCTCAGTCACTCAGGCCCTCTCACCTCCTTATAAAGATGTGGACCCTTATCTTGGGAGTGAAGTAATTTTCCCAAGGTCATGCAGAGAGTAAATATCAAAGATAAGATTTGAGATAAGTCTTTTGACCCCAGGTTTAGTGCTCTTTCCACTGTTACCATTTCCTCCAGCCTCTGATATGTACAAATTATTTAATGGATTGAAATCATTTAGTTATCAAGCAAGTTTGATTGGTTTTATTGATAGTCCATGAGAGGCAACATGCTGTACAAAACTTAATATGTTATATAAATACCTTTATGTCTGAGAAGCAATGTAACTTACTTTCTGGAGAGCTAGCCTCTGAATGTGAAGGACTTGGGTTTTAATACTGTCTCTGACACATACTGACTATATGGCCTTGGGGGGCCACTGCCAGTAGTATTGACTTATTTTGGTACTGGACTCACATGATTAGTGAAGAGAGTGAGGCTGATAAGTTTGCTCTGCTCTGCCTTATTTAAATCCAAATCACGTGAAAGACGACTTCTTGGTCCTTCTGATGCAGGGTAAATGAATCTGTTGATGCTCTGGGAAGCTTTATAAAATGTTAATTGGTAGAGGAGATATCAGACTGAATTGGACTGAAGGAGCATAATTACTGGGAGCTCCTTATACCCAAGAAATAACAAGGTTGATCAGGGTGGAGGGGGAGAGTAATTATTAATGAAATAAAGAAGCAGTGACATTGTGAATAATTAGCCACAGAGTCAGAAAGGCCTGGATTCAAGCCTTCTTTTATACCTTCTGTCTCTAATAAGAAGAGCTACTCTCTTAAGACAGTTCTCTAACGATTGCTACCTTGCAGGAACTAAGATAGCAGAAAGAAGCCAGAAAGTTGCCCAAACTCTCCCCAGTTTCCTCTCAGAAAGAATGTTAGATCAAGCCTAGAAATAGATTCTGAAGTGAGAAAATCCACATAAAGATGAAGTAAAACAACTTTTCAGCTTAAATAACTTAGAAGTACTTAAGGACAGATCTATCTCATTTGGGTAAAAGGGGAGTAGAGCTCTGCACAGATGGAGTCCAGGTAAATCAGTGGGATGCTCTTAGCCACAGCACAGATTAGCAGCTGAGGCTCAGCAGGTCAGTGATATAGCATGCCAGCTGTGATGCCTCCAGCTCCAGTACAGGAGCCAAATTTCAAGCCCTGAAACCTCGAACAACAGGTGTAACTAGGCTGGGCCATCCCCACCCAGTGGGAAGCCACAAGTACCTGAAGCACCATTGTGGAAAGACAGTGGTCCAATTCCTGGCCCTCATCTTAAGAATCTTGGATCAGTGCACCCTTTACTCTAGGAGCAAAGTTTAACTTTAAAAGTTATTCAATAGGCTAAAAAAATAAAAAACAGAAAAAAGTTTTAACTACATAGAAAACTACTATGGTGACAGGGAAGATCAAAATACAAATTCAGAAGATAACATTGTCAAAATGCCTACATGTGAAACCTCAAAGGAGAATATACATTGGTCACAAGCTCAAAAGGTTCTCTTGGGAGAATTCAAAAAATATTTTAAAAATTTAGAGAGGCAAAAGGTTTTACAAAGGTTAATATCGGGGAAATTACCCATGCATATGTTTTGTAGATAAAAATCTTTAATAAAATAAATGAGAGGTAGAAGAAAAATTGGGAAAAGAAATGAGATATGCAGAAAAATTATGGAAAAAAAAAGGCAACAGCCTGAAAAAAATTCACTGAAGAAAATTCCTTTAAAGTAGAATTGGGCAAGTGGAAACTAATAACTTTATGAGGCAAGAAGAATCAGTCAAACAAAATTGAAAGAAGAAAAAAAAAAAGAAGAAAAAGTAAAATACTTTATTGAAAAAACAACTAATTTGGAAAATAGATCCAGGAGAAATAATTCAAGAATTATTGGACTACCTGAAGTCCATGATCAACAACAAAAAGCCTGAATAGCATGTTTTAAGAAATTATCATGGAAAACTACCCTGATATCCTGTAACCAGAGGGGTAAAGGTTATTGAAAGAATCTACCAAATACCATATGAAAGAGATCCCCAAATGAAAACTCCAAGGAATATTATAGCCAAATTCCAGAATTACCAGATGAAAGAGAAACTGTAAGAAAGAAATAATTCAAGCATCAAGGAGCCATTGTCAGGATTACACAGGATTTAGCAGCTTCTACCTTAAAGGTTCAGAGGACTTGGAACCTAACATTCTAGAAAGCAAAAGAGCTTATATTATACAGCCAAGATTCAACTGCCCAGCAAAACTGAGCATAATCTTCCAGGGGAAAAAATAGACATTCAATGAAATAGGGGACTTTCAAATTTTCCTGATGAAAATATCAGAGTTATACAGAAAATTTAGTCTTCAAATACGAGACTCAAAAACAGGGCAATATAAAAGCAAAGGAAAAAAACAAAACAAACCTCAACATGTTGTTCAAGAAGGTGAAACTATACTTGTTGATGATACTTGTAACTGTTGAGAACTGTATTTCTACTAAGGCAGTTAGAAGTATACTTTAAACAGAGAGTGTGGGGATTTAAAAAAAAAAAAAGGATTGTACAAGGAGAAGAGGAAAGGAGGGGCAGAATTATATTATATTATTTTATATTATAATTATATTATAAGAAGTGAATTATTATATTATAATTATATTATATAAGAAGTGAAAAAATATCTATTATTATAGAGGGAAAGAAGGGAAGGGGTTTAACATTATTAACTTTATTCTCAATGGATTTGGCTCAAAGAGAAAATATCATGTATACTCACTTGGTTATAGAAATTTATCTTAGCCTATAGGGAAGTAAAGGGGGAATGGGGAAGGAAAAGATGGGGAGCTGATAGAAGAGAGGTCAAAAGTGAAACAATGGTGAGGAGGGACAGGGTAAAAGAAGAAATGTATAAATGGAGGAAAATAGAATGCAAGAAAATATACCTGTGAATGTGAATGATATGAACTATCCCATAAAACAGAAACTGATAGAAGAGTGGACTAAAAACCAGAATCCTATAATATATTGCTTACAAGAAGCACATTTGAAGCAGAGAAATATGCATAGAGTAAAGTAAAAGCCTGAAGCAGAATATATTATTTTTCAGCTGAAGCTGAAAGGAGGGGGTAGCCATCCTGATCTCAGACAAAGCAAAAGCAAAAATAAATCTAATTAAAAGAGATAAGGAAATTACATCTTGCCAAAAGGTACCATAGATAATGAAATAATATCAACACTAAACATATATGCACCAAGTGCTATAGCATCCATATTTTTAGAGAAGTTAAATGAGTTACAGGAAGAAATAGCAAAACTATACTAACAGGGGATCCTAATCTCTCTTAGAACTAGATAAATCTAACCACAAAATAGACAAAGATGTTAAGGAGGTGAATAGAATTTTAGAAAATTTAGATATGAGGGGTAGCTAGGTGGTGCAGTGGATAGAGCACCAGGCCTGAAGTCAGGAGGACCAGTGTTCAGATCTGGTCTCAGATACTTAACACTTCCTAACTGTGTGATTCTGGGCAAGTCACTTAACCCCAATTGCCTAACCCAATATGTGTGTGTGTGTATGTGTGTGTGTGTGTGTGTGTGTGTGTGTGTGTGTGTGTGTGTGTATGGTATTGAGAGTGAAGCTCATGAGTTTGCTCTGGAGAGCAATTGAAATTGCTTTGGAGAAAACTGAATGGAAATAGAAAAGAATTTCCCTTTTTTTTTCCTTTAGCAGTACATAATAGTACACACATAAAAACTGACTGTGGATTAGAATATAAAAGCCTCACAATCAAATGTAGAAAGACAGAAATATTAAATGCATCCTTTTTAGATTATGATGTGGTAAATATTATATGTAATAAAATGCCATGAAAAGATAACACTAAAAACTAATGGGAAATTAATCTAATCCTAAAGAATGAGGTGATCAAACAACAAATTATAGAAAAAATACTCTCATCAAAGAGAATGTCAATAATGAAATAATGTATCACAACTTATAGGATGAAGCCAAAGCTCTTCATAGAGAAACATTTTATGTCTTTTAATGCTTACATGAATAAAATAGAGGAGATAAATGAATAGGGTATATAAGTAAAAAAGCTAGCAAAATAACAAATTAAAAATTTCCATTTAAATGCCAAATTATAAATTCTGAAAATCAAAGGATAAATTAATAAAATTGAAAGAAAAAACTAAACTATTGAACCAATAAATAAAACTAAAAACTGGTTTTAGGGGAAAATAATAACAACAACAAAATAGATAAACCTTTGGTTAATTTGATTAGAAAAAAAAAGTGCACGTCAATTATTTTCATTTTCTATTTTGTATCTAAGTTTTAAATAAATCTCTATATTTTTTAAACTAGAAAGAAGAAAACCAAATAACCAATATTGAAAATGAAAAAGGTGAATTTACCATCAATGAAGGTGGAATTAAAATAGTAATTAGGACCTTTTTTCCCAATTGTATGTAGTAAATCTGACAATCTAAATGAAATGGATACTTACAAAAATATAAATTGCCTAGGTTAACAGAAGAAAAAATAAAATACTTAAATAGCTCTGTTTTAGAAAAAAAAGAGATTGCGAACAAGCTATCAATGAATTCCCTAAGAAAAAATCTCCAGAGTCAGATGGATTTACAAGTGAATTCTACCAAACCTTTAAAGAACAAATTATTCCAATACTATATAAAATATTTGGGGAAATAGGTGACTCCTTCAAATCCTACCAAATTCTTTTTATGACACAAATATTATGCTAATACCTAAATCAAGAACCATCAAAACAAAGTTATAAATTAATTTCCTTAATAAACAAGTGATGCAAAAAAATTAAATAAAGTATTACCAAAAAGATCACAGTAACTTATCACCAGGATAATTCACTATGATCAGGGAGAATTTATACCAGGAATGCGGAATTGGTTTAATATTAAGAAAACTATCAGTAAAATTGACCATCTTAATAGCAAAACTAACAGAAATCATATGATTATCTCAGTATATACAGGGAAAAAAAAAAAAAAAAACTTCATATAAAATCCAGCACCAATTCCTGGAAATTATAGAAATATCTGAAGTTTCCCTTAAAAAGATAATAGGAATAAGCTAAAAGCATTCCCAATAAGATCACAGTTAAAAGAAGCACATTCATTATCACTACTATTATTTAATATTGTGCTAGAAATATTAGCTTTACTAAATAAAGAAAAGAAATTGAAGGAGTTAAAATAGGCAATGAAGAAACAAAACTATCACTCTTTGTAGATGATATGATATACTTAGAGAATCTTAGAGAATCAATTTAAAAAACTACTTGAAACAATAATTATAACAAAGTTGCAGGATATAAAATAAAGCCACATCAACGAATGTTGCAGTAAGATATAGAGTGAAAAATTTAATTAAAAATAACCATTGACAATAGAAAATATTTGGGATTCTACTTGCCAAGGCAAACCCAGGAAGCTGGTTTGAACACAATTACAAAGCACTTCTCAAACACAAATAAAGTCAAATTTAAACACTTAGAAAATTATCAATTGCTTGTGGAGAGGTCAAGTTGATACAATAAAAATGACAATTCTACCTAAATTAATTTACCTATTCAGTGCTATATCAACAAAACTACCAAGAAATATTTCATAGAGCTTAAAAAATTAATAAAATTCATCCAGAAGAACAAAAAGTGAAGAATAACAAAGGAGTTAATGGAAAAAGTTAAAATAAAGGTGGCCTGGTTGTACCAGATCTAAAACTTTTTTTTTACAGCTATCAATACTATTTGGTATTGGTAGAATATAGAATATTGGTTCAGTGGAATAGATTAAGTACACAAGACAGTAGTAAATGACTATAGTAATTTCCTATTTGATAAACCTAAAGACTTCAGCTTCTTGTATAAGAATTCACTATATGACAAAAATTGCCGTGAAAACTGGAAAATAGTATGGCAGAAACTAAGGATAGACTAACATTTCATGGCCTATACAAAATAAAGTTAAAATGGGTACATGATTTAGACATAAAGGGTAATACCATGAGAAAATTATAACAAGAAATAGATTACTTGTCAGATCTATGGAGAAGAATTTTTGACCAAACAAGATAGTGAACATAATAAAATGCAAAATGGATAATTTAAATTATATTAAATTAAAAGGTTTTGCACAAGCAAAACTAAAGCAGTCAAGATTAGAAGGGCAGTAGAAAGCTGGGAAATAATTTTTACAGTCAGTGTTTTGATGAGATTCTCATTTTTCAAATATATATAAACCAAATCAAATTTATAAAAAATGTCATTCGTAAATTGATAAATGGTCAGAGGATATGAATGGCCATCTATAGTCATAAGAAAAAATGCTCTAAATCACTACTGATTAGAGAAATACAAGTTGAAACAACTCTGAGGTACCAGCTTACATCTATCAGACTGGCTGATATGACAAATGAAAATGATAAATCTTAGAAAAGATGTGGGAAAATTGGAACAATAATATATTGTTAGTAAAGTTGTGAACTGATTCAACCATTCTGGAGACTAATTTGAAACTATGCACAAAGGACTATCAAACTGCATAACCTTTGATCCAGCAATATAAGTTCTAGGTCTATATCCTAAAGTGATCACCAAAAAGGTAAAATGACTCATGTGTACAAAAATATTTACAGCAGTTCTTTTTTTTATGGTGGCAAAGAAGTGGAAATTGGGAGATGGCTAAACAAATTACAGTATATGAATATGATGGTATATGAATGTATTGTTCTATAAGAAATGATGAATAGGCAGATTATAGATTTGGAAAGATACACATGAACTGATGCTGAGTGAAGTCAGCAGAACCAGGAAAACATTGTATACAGTAACAGCAACACTGTGGGATAAATCAACTATTATAGACTTGACTCTTCTTAGTAATGCAATTCTAAGGTACTCGTGATGGAAAATGCTATCTATATATAGAGAAAGAACTATGGAGTCCAATTGAAGATTGAAGCTTACTATTTTCACTTTTTTTTTCCCTTTTGTCTTTCATTATTCTTCCTTTTTGATCTGAGTCTTCCTTCACAATCTGACTAATGGGGAAATAAAATATATTTAACATTACACATGGATAACCTATATCAGATTGCTTACTGTCTTGATATATACCTGTCTTGTTATCTTTGCATGCAATTGGAAGAAAATAAAATACTATTAAGTAAAAAGAAAGAGATACAGAGACAGAGAGGGGGAGGGGAGAGAGGGGGGGAAAAGAGAGAGAGAGAGAGAGAGAGAGAGAATCACTCTATCCTCTTATCACTCTGGAAGTTCCTTATGCAGTGAAATCACAGGTCCATTTTACAGCTTGCTGAGATTTTATATATATATATATATATATATATATATATATATATATATATATATATATACTTCACAGGCCCATGGTTAGGTACACACACACAGAGACATACACACACTATACACACACACACACACACACACACTCTCTCTCTCTCTCTCTCTCTCTCTCTCTCTCTCTCTCTCTCTCTCTCTATATATATATATATATATATATATATATATATATATATATTTTTTTTTTTTTTTTTATGAATGCTTTTCAATATACTGACTTCCTTGGTCATTGGATGTATGTTATTTGATACATTTAAAATTCTGAGAAGGGGACATCACCAGACTTCCAGGATGCAAACAAAGTTAAGAACCCTAGGGGTTAAAGGAAGTCTGCTTTTAGGAATCTACTCCCTCAGCTTCTGCAGGGAATAGAGTTGTGAGACAGGAGGAAAGAGAAGCGGGAGAGAGAAAGGGGACTTGGTGTAATCTTTGAGAAAAAGTTCTATTGAGGCTTTACAACAGTTTCACTGCTTTGAGGCTACCAAAATTGAGATGGAAAGTCCTCTTAAAGGACTTTCTTAAAAGAAAGGGAATACAATGAGCCTGTTGGAAATCCAAGTCCTTCATTTCAGGGATTGGGGGACTGGGTGGGGAGGGGTGAGGAGATTGTCCATTCAGTTCTTTTGTCCTTTTGTGTTCTAAAGTTGGAAGGGAAAATCAAAAGCTATCAGATGCTCGGGAGTATCTTTCACCCCACCTCCACCCTCTCACCCTTATTTGTCAATTGAAAACTCACTGTTCAGAAAGCTCAGTTCTGAGTACAGTATAGACACAGGCTTTTTGGAAAATCCTTATTAACCAGCCTTTCAGCCCCCAATTCTCCCTTCCCCCTCTCCAACAAGATTATGAAGGAAGGCCTCAGCTGAAAATGGGTTACTGAGAGGGGAAAAGACTTGACCTGATTGTCATTTTGAGAGGGCCTGATTCTTTTCCAAGTGGGATTAAAAAAATATCCTAAACTATGCATAAATGGAAGAAAAGATTTGGGTGGGACAAAAGAACACAAACTGGGTTTAACAAAGGCGTCCACCTTATTCCTGCTTCCCCAGCAAGTTTGGAGGTGGTGGGTGGGATAGTGGAATGGGGTTAGGGGGCCTTCAGCATTCAAGGCCTCCCTTTTCCCCTTCCCCCAGGTCTCCGTAATTGCTAAGAAATAAAGCAAACAAAAAATCAAATCGAGTGTCCTTTTCATGGTCTAAAGGCTTTGTTTTCATTGGAGATCCTGGGAGGCACTTTTGCTTGCTCCTGCTCCCCACCCCCACTCCTTCAGTCCCCCCAAGCATCCCAGCCTAGGTCAGACAATTGATCTACCCGATAACCAGGCTCACAAGCCCGGTGGCTGGAATTAACTGTTACACCAATAAATAAAATAGGAGAGGAGGGTTTTCCCCCCTCCATCACGGATGGCCTCTGCTTTTAGTGTGCCAGATGGCATTATAGCCCTGAAAAGGAGGCTGGCGGGTGGGGGAGAAAGCTACTGCCAGTTACTGTGCTGATGGGGCTGGGTTACTTTCTCTCACTCACTGTTTAGGTCTGTCTTTGAAGTATTAAAAAAAAGTCCTAAGATAAAGAAATGTGCTGGCTTTTGGTTAATGGCTGGGAGAGTACAAGCTCTCCCCACAACGGTACTATCAGCCTGGGGAGAGTGGGGAGAACCCTCAGCCTGGGGCTGGGCTGGCTCTGGACTTCTGGCTGAGCTCTAGGTGGGCTGTTGTTTTCCTTTCTTGAATAGGGGTGGTGTGGGCCCTGGACAAAAGGAAAGATCTGTTAAGTCATTCATTACCTCCCTAGTAGCCTGGGAGTTGGAACCAGGTAAATAAATGATTTAAAGGGCCACACCACAGAAACTGCCATTATCTGAGGTGGCTCAGAGCTGTTCCCATTGGTAGCTACTAATGAGAGATGACATTTTACCCAAAAGGTTTTGCAGTTGAGGGTCAAAGGTATAGAACTGGAGTGGAGCTTCGGGGTCTAATTTCCTCATTTTGCAAGGAACTTATTAAGGTCATAGATTGTATGACATGAGAGATACTGGCACAGGATCGCCAGCATGATGTGCCCTCACAGAGAAGATGCAAAGCAGAATCAAATGAACGCAAAGGAAACCGGAAATACTCAGAATGAGGGAAGCCGTCCCAAATGTTCATATGGACTATGTGTGTCTGATCTATGGCAGATACTGATCTGATCAACCATAACTTGACTCTGACAAAGTGATGTCAATTTTGGTTCTCTTCAAAAACCATTTTGAAGGACAACATGAAATTGCAAAGGAAGAGAAAAACACAATCACTACTCTCAAGAATCTCAAATTTTAATCAGGTAAATAGCATGTAGATAGATATAAAATACAAAAAAAAAAAAAAAAAAAGAACAAATAGAACAAATAAAAGGCAAAATAATCTTGCACACAATATACATAGAGTATGAAAATAAAATAATAATAACCAACAAATATATTGAGGTGAATTTTGAACCCTTGATTCTTCTCTGTGTTGTTTTATCCCAAATCCGATTTTTTCTGACCCCCTTTGGAATTTTTGTGCAAAGAGACTGCAATGGTTTTCCTTTTTTTTTTTTTTTCTCCAGTTCATTTTCACAGATGAGGAAACTGAGACAAACTTAAAAAAAGACTAAGTCATTAAATATCTGAGGTTAAATTTGAACTGAGGTCAAGCCTGGTACTACACATCTACTGGCCCAGAAGTATCCATTATCAACTCCATTTTACAGATGAGGAAACTAAGTCCTAGAGACTTTAAGAGGAAGTAAGCAGGAAGACCTCCAAATCCAATTTGGGTTCCAGTTGGGTCAAACCCTCAAGCTGGTAGTGAGGAGACTGAAAGATACAGCAAGGAAATGTGGGAGAAGAAATTTCAAGATGATTGACTCCAGATTTCTCTTGAAGCTAGAAAGTATAATATTAATTCCAGCCTGCAGCATCGACCCAATTACATGTATTATATGAATGTATATAGATCTATTTATACATATACATATTGGTTATTTATGTCATAAGACCATAGTTTTAAAGCTTTTTAAAAGACTCTTTAAGGAGTCCTCCCCACTTCCTTGAACCCCAACCATCTGAAACACTTTTTGACAAATGGTCATCATAATTCCCTCTTTAAAACCTCCTGGATAAGGAACTTCCTTCTTCTGCAAGATTTGCAAAGATTTGCACAATCCCTTTGTGAGGTGGTAGATCCTGTATCAGTTGCTAGCCAATGTGACCTTGAGCAAATAAATCACTGCTGCACTACCTCAATTTTCTCATTTATAAAGTGGGTATAGTAATAATAGCACTTCCTCAAAGCATGGTTTTGATAAGTAAACCATTCAGCAAATTTTAGAGCACTATATAGTTGTTAGCTATTATTAGGGAATCAATAAACATTAATTGAACACCTACTATGTATCAGTCACTGTGCTAAATACTTAGTTGGTTCTTCCCTTCATTCTTGAAGAGGACCAAAATTGACATCTCTATGTTGGTGATACCACAAATACCTATAGATATATATGTAAAAAGAGATACATATTATCTTCCTCCATTCTTGGTCTGTAGAAGGCAAATGTTGAGTTGTTATAAGTAAATACTTCCTATAGATTAGAGTCTAATCAAAGTGAAAAAGGCTTCCTTGCTAAATTCCTTATTGCAAAAATGGGTTGGATTCAAGGGAGGGAAAATTAAATTAAATACCCTTTAGGAGTCTTTCCAGCCCTAAAGCAGTAGTCTTATGATATAAATATGACAATATGCACATGTATAAATAGATTTAGATTCATGTATATAAAACATGTAATTGGGTCAATGCTACTGGTATGGATTAATATGATTGTGCAAGACAACTACTTTCCAGCTTCAAGAGGGATCTGTACTCAATCATCTTGAAATTCTTGTCCCATATTTCCTTGCAGTATCCTTCAGTCTACTTACTATCAGCTTGAGGGCTTGGCCCAACTGTACACAAGGAAATGCCCTGAGGGAATCTATTGTGTTTGTGGTTCCAGACATAGTAAAGAAGTGGGTGGAGAATAGAGGAAATCTCAAGATAAGAGACCTCTGATTTCTGTCTCCCCAGCCCCTCACCCCTCATTTTCCAGAGTAGTTTTGCAGATCTCAAAGGTTCCAGAAAGATATTCCCCAAAGCTGACTGTTTATCTGAGTCAAATAAGAATGGGACTAATCCAGATCTTTTTTGACAAAGCCTCTTTGCCTTATTTGGCTTCCAAACATTTTTTTCCTGTAGACTATGGGTTGCCTATATTTTTATTTCAGTTTCATTCTATTTGTTATTAAAGATCACTGGTGACCTAATCCATACCTCTCTGAACAATATAAATTTGGAATTCGAACCCTCTTCTTTTTGGAAAGTTTTTTGGCTATGTCTTTCTCTGAATGATTGCTGTACAATTAAATTCAGTTCCAGTATGTTTCAGTGGAAAGAGTTAAGGACACAAAAGATAGCTTCCAAAACCCAGTTCTGTCGCTTACTACCCTTATTGTCTTAGTTTCTTCATCTGTAAAATGAGGTAGCTGAGTGTGAAAGTGGATGGATATAATATTTGTAAAGCACTTAGCATAGTGCCTGGCACATATTAAGGACTTATTAAGTGCTCATTTCCTCTCCCAGTTCTAAATCTCATTCTACTAAATGTAAATTCTATGGAATACACCTTATTAGGCACCTATTATGTTCTGTGCTTTAATACTACTTAATATTTATACAGTACTTTAAATTTTATAAAGATCTTTCTATGTTTTTTTTTCTCACTCTCTCTTCATAATACTCCTGGGAATAAGTGCTATTATTATTCCTATTTTACAGATGATAAAACAGAGGCCGGGAAAAGCAAAAATGAAATGCAAAAAAATGGCCACTACTTTCAAGAAGGTTAAATTTTTATAAAGTTATGAGTCACACACACGCACAATTATGATCCAAGCCAGAATGAGAAAAAACAAAATATACTTTGGTCAAATTGAGGCATGAGATGTTATAAATAGAGGGAGTCCATTCTTTATTATGGAAGGGTGTAGTAATCTTCATTCAACTCAGAAGAAATAAGAGATCATTAGACTCCTGAAAATTGATTCTAGAAGCCCTGTTGCAAAAACAACATTTTTGTTTTTATATCACAGTTATTTCCAGGTATATTTACAACTTATTTTCCTTTTTAAGTCCTCACTGATGAGGTCTTGGGTTACTAGGTGGGGTTGGCAGAGAAAGCCTGACGTACTGATAAGATTATTCCCTGAGGCAAGCAGGGAAGGGCACTGATGGGGATCAGCTCATCCTTACAGTCTCTCACACCCTATGGAGGTCTTGGGTAACCTTACCTTACTGGATCCAATTAGAAAACTCAGTTATAAGGTCAAACCTCCAAGGTTAAATTTCCTTTATAAATCTGTCCATGGCCCATGCCATCTTTTCTGAATCTCTTTTGGATTAGCTCACCATGGTGTTTTTCCTTTTATTCCCCTCACCCCACATGCTTTCTGTTATCTTTTTCCTTATTATTTCCTTATTATTCTCAAGGGTTTTTTTCTCGAAAAAAAGGTACATTTACTTGTAAGAGGTTACAGACAAAATGAAGAAGTAAAACAGACCTCAGGAGTGGTAAATAGGAAATTGATTTAGGAGAGTATATAGTTAGTTAGCAAGGCAAGGGGTTTTAATGGAAAAGACAAGTTCTCTAGTGGATCATAATTTTCCTTATTATAGCTTACTAACTCTTTTAGGGTGCTAAACTCCTCTGTGGATTTAGCCTGCCAGTTAATGGCATACTCCCACCTCATGGTGAATTCCCTTTCTCCTGGTTAATTGTGAGTTCCACTAGAGAACTTATCTTTTCCTTTAAAAACCCTTACCTGGCTAACTATATGCTCTCCTAAATCTATTTCCTATTTACCACTCCTAATATCTGTTTTACCTCTTCATTTTGTCTGTAACCTCTTCTTATAAATAAATATACCTTTTGGCAAGGAGAAAGCCCTGGAGAATTCTTCACAGTGAATAGCTATGGAATTCCATCATTTGCTGGCAAACCTCATACTTTGGGTGCCAGTTGCTTTCCTCAATCTCATCATTCATCTCAAAACAGTTGGGCAAATGCAGCTAACCCAGTCTTGTCTGAGATTTTATGCAATATTCTGCATCCATACTTGTCAATTATTGGACTAAAGGAAGAAAAGATATTTCGTGATCTGTTTCATATGACTAAGATGTGTCATAGTTAAATTAAACTGAGTTTGGTGGTCTTTTAGAGTGGTTTTACTCATCTGGCTATCAACCGAGTTCCTCTCACTGTCTGCCTGTTCCCAAGTGCTCATTCACAATAAACCTGAGATTTGGACTCCCTACCTGAGTCTTCCAGAATCCAGATTCTTAGACCCTGAGGAAATGAATTCCCTCATCTTTGGTATTCTTGTCCTAGGGCTCAATCTAGTTGAATGGTGACTGATTGTATAGAAATCATTCTATTTACTAACCCTTTACCATGCTAAAGCTTTATATGACATTTGGACATCCTTCCCTTTGTACCTCCTAAAAATAAAACGTTATTTCCCTGGTCACCACTAACCTAAACATTTTGAATTCACCTATTATAATGTAAACTTCCTGAGGACAAGTAATGCCTCTTTTTAAAAGAAAATTCTTATTGTTTATACAATGTCTGAAATATAGCAAACACTTTATATGTGTGTGTATGTTTTATATGTGTTTTCATTTAAATGAGATAATATTTGTTAAACACTTAGTATAATGCCTGACACTGTGCTCTATGAGCAAAGCCAAATTGTAGTAACTCAAAACAAGAAACATGAAATGTGTTTAGATACATGTCCACTCAAAATGTTCATAATGACTATTTGACCCAACATGTGACTAATTCATATTTGTTTGATTAGACATATTCACACATTGACCCCGACATAGTAATGTCATTTTGATTCTCTTCCAGAATAAAAAACAATACTTAAAATACTTATTTTTTCCCATTCATTTATTTATTAATACAATAAATAGTCATCGTATGTATGCATTTACATACTAGATATCTGTTTTCCTGGTTTTGTTTCCACTATTCTGCATCAGTACAGATGTAGAATAACTCTTCCCATAGTTCTCTGTTTTTCTGAGAAATTCTTATAGCTCAGTGAAATTCTGTTGCATTCACATATGACACTTTTCCTCCATCCATTTTTCAATTGATAAGCACCTACTTTGTTTCTAAATTTTTCCTGGATTTCTGCTCTGAGTACATTTGCCATATATTGACCTTCAGAGATGATATGCTTTGACACCCAAAGTCCATGGGACAAATAATATCCTTAGGTAGGTGCTTGCTAAACAAAAATCCCCTTCATCATCTTCCTCCTAAGTGCCATAAGGAAACAAATGACATAGTTTCTTTTTTTCATCTCTCCCTATTTGGTATGCTAATTGATTTAAACAAGGTTTTTGTTTGTTTGTTTTGTTTTGTTTTTCTTTACTGTCCCATGTCTCCTTTCTTCAGAGCTGTTTAAATTCATTATGCATCAGCACACAGGTATGAGCAAACAATAGATTATAAACCATTTTTATGCAGTTTCCCAAAGTCAAACTTATTATGAAATAATAAGCAATACTTTGCTTGAAGTCAGTATACATTGCGTATGGCTTTGTGTAATGTGAAATTGGTTATGATGAAAATAACAGATTGGAATATATGGAGTGTGTGTCTTTTATTCAGTAATTATATATTCAATTTTACTTGGTACTTCCTTGAACTCTTTTATAATAATGCACAGAAACTAAATTTGAAAAAAAAAATTAGTTCCAAGGGAGATAATAACAACGTTTATTTCCCTTTACAAAGTAGAATTATATTTAACAAAGTGGGGAGATAGGTGCTGAATTATAGGAGTGCAAGAAATTTTAAGAGGTCATTTAGTGCTCCAAGCAGAGCTCCATCTTAGCTAGTCTGAGTGGAGAGTTCTCTATTCTTAAGGCTTCCGAATGGAAGCATTTTCTGAAGAAAGTACTGAATCTGAACTCCCAATGGCCATTAAATCCAACTCCTTCATCTTATAGATGAGGATATTGAGGCATTTTCGTCATGTCTGATTCCTTAGGACTCCATTTGGTGTTTTCTTGGTAAAGATATTAGAGTGGTTTTGCTATGGCCTTCTTCAGCTCATTTTACAGATGAGAAAACTGAGGCAAACAGGGTGAAGTGGCTAAGTGTCTGAGGCCAGATTTGAACTCATGAAAATGGATCTTTCTGATTCCAGGGCCAGCTCCTCTTTATCCATTCTGTCATCTTGCTGCCCAAAGCCCTCCACAGGCCAAAGTGTCAGTGGGGACCACGACATAAAAAAGTTTTAGATTTTTTTCTATGGATAAAAAGAAAGGTTTTCAGTTATGGAACGTATATGTCCGTATCTAGATATTCTTACTTCCTAACCCTAATACACCCTCGTGGAATGGATAAATTGCAGGAAATTTAGTCAGTGGACAAAGACCAGCTATTCAGCATGGATAAGTTCTCCCTTAAGATGCTTTCTACAAAATTATGGAAGTCAGAAGTATTAAATGCTGTTGAGTGAGACCAAATCATCCTACGTACTAAAACTGTGTGTACCCATGTACTCAACTACTCCCATTACTCAGATTTACCAAAGCTCCTTCTCCACACTCCTGTAAAGCAAAGAGTATAAATACTGTTTCCCTTCAATTAATAGGCAAAACAATTAAGTCCCTGAAAGTTAAATAATTTGCTCAGGGTTACACATCAATTCTATGGAGGAACTAAGAAAAGTACCTAAATCTGTTAACTGAACTCTGAGAATGCTTCCAGTTGTTTGAAGGGGCTCAATGTCTCTAAATACAGATTCACCGAGTTCCTTAACGTTGTTCCTTAAGGGCTGGAAAAATACCAAATGCTCTTGTTGAGAATTCCAGGTTTTGATTTATTTTGAACGAGTTAATATCTCCCCTTTTCTTCCCATTCCACCTGTTTCATTGCCTGGGGATAAGCTAGTCTGTGCAGAGTAATAGATCCAGGCTATGGGGCTAAAGTGGACAGATTGCTTGAGGTGCTGGCAGCTGATGAAACCTGCCTCTGGGCTGAAAGCACTGTTTATGTGGGGTCTTCCAGCAGTGTAGGACATTACATTGCTCTTTTTTTATCCTGTCACTTCTCTCTGGGAATGACATGGGAAAGAAGAGCAAATGACCTCACAAGGGGCTCCTGGATTTTTCCAGCTGCTGTGAAATGCAGGACTTCATCTTTTTCTTTAATCAGCCTCAGTTTCTGCATCTCTGAATATGAATACATACAGTAAACAAGAGACCTATTTTCCATCCTCAAATAAATAATAAAATAAATGTAATATTTTCTTCTCTACTCAAGTGGAAAGCTAATCTTTAAGTATGCATGTATGAAATGAGGTGGGCCACAAGGTTTATAATGGCATTAATTTTGACATGGTATTATCATAAGATCACAGATTTACAGCTGGAAGGGACCATCGAGACCACCGAGTTCAGTTCTCTCCCTTTAGAGATAAGCAAGCCGAGGCCCAGAGAGGTAAAAGAACATTCCCTTCCATCCAATAATCATTTGTAAAGAGTGCAAAATGCACAAATCCCTGCTCTATGACAAAGATGAAAAATTAAAGGAGTTTGCAACTTAGTAATGGAAAATAAGACATACATAACAATAATACAATCTATTTGGTAGAAAATCTCTTGAATACACACACACACACACACACACACACACACACACACACACACACATATATATATATATCCCCCCCCCCCCCCCCGAGGCTGGGGTTAAGTGACTTGCCCAGGGTCACACAGCTAGGAAGTGTTAAGTGTCTGAGACCAGATTTGAACTCGGGTCCTCCTGAATTCAGGGCTGGTGCTCTATCCACTGCACCACCTAGCTGCCCCCTGAATATATTCTTTTATCTTTACTTCCATTACCCTGGCACAGACCCTCAAATAAATATATAATGTGGGCAAATATATATATATATATATATATATATATATATATATATATATATATATAAACATATTTGTATGTATGTATACAGTGTATACACATACATATATATATTACAAAACTATAATACATATGAATAAGACCAAGTCATCCTGTGTTCCCTGATTGTGTCTACCCATGAGTTTCCTTATACAGGATCCCACATTAACAGTATTTTTATACATACATGTTAATATATATGTATATATATATGTATGTGTGTTTATAATGTATATGAGTGAGATGAAATTATCTTGTGCACCAAGAGTGCATCTACCCATGTATTTCCTTTATAGAAGATCCTTCATTAACACTATATACACACTGTATATATACATATACACAATATATCACTGCTAAACAGCTAAGTACTGGGAATGCAAAGAGGGGCAAAAACAATCTCTATTCATATTCTAGTGAGGTAGGAGAGAGAATGTGCAAATAAACAAAAGAGAAAGGGGGGAGTAATTTTACAAAACTAAGAAAACACAATTAACTTAATCTTAACAGAATATGGAATTTTCCATGGCTGTATCTCTGAGAAGGGAAGATATTGTGTTTTCCCATCTTTTCCTCCAGGATAAGTTTTGTCATGTTAATTGTATAGCTTGAATATGTAATTTGGGTATCCTTTCCATTTATATTGTTGTAGTCATTGTGCATATTGTTTTCTTGGTTCTGCTTTCTTTATCCTGCATCAGATCGTAATCTCAAACTTCTCAGAATTCTTCATATTAATTTTTTCATATTGTACAGTAATGTTCCATTATGTGAACATAATATAATTTATGTGAATGTAATATAATTTTTTAAGCTATTTCCCAGTTGAGCAACACAGATTTTTTTTTTTTTTTTGGATGGTTAATTGTAGGTTTTTATTGATTTTTTTTTTTTTTTAAGGCATCATCATAGTTATCCCTAGTATCCCTCCAAAGAGTATAATTAAGGGAAGACAATATGAGAAAGTTATATGGTGGTGGGGTATGGGAGGGGAAGGAGGATAGTTAGTGCAGAAGTATAATAGGGTGAATGAAAAGTTGATCTTGGAGAGAAATGAAATCATAGATGATTTGGGGTCTTTCTTAAGTCTGGGAGTCTGGGAGTAGCCTTCCAATCTGAGGGAGAGGCCCAGGGATAGTGAATATTTCTGATATGTAAATTCTAGGATTGGACTGAGTTTTCAGATAGATGTTTCTTGGTAGAGAAAGTCAGGGAGGAGTCCTGGGGAGGAATACATAAGAATATAGCAAGTTATATAAGAATTTGAAACAAGAACTGGTAGCCAAAGATAAATCACAAAGCATGGCATGGTCCAATAAAAATAATGTCTGGAGCATTGTAACTTAGGAGGAAGTGAGACTGGTGATGTCTGATAAGGACTTCACAACTGTTTGGGTGCAAAGGTTCAGTCATTTTTGACTCAGCTTTTAAGAATGTTGCGTTCCCCTTTCAGATGGCCTTTGATCTATTGTGCATATTGTGATGTACCTAATAATTTACATATTGTCTCCACCATTAGAATGCTAGCTCTCCAAAGGCATGCTGTTGACTTTGTAGAGTCACCTATCATCTCAGCACCTAGAAAATTATTGGGGCTTAATAATACTTTGATTGATCAACTATACCCTAATGGTGATACTGTCAACAAAAATAGAGAAGTTGAGAGGAAGAACATCTCTCTCTCTCTCTCTCTCTTTCTCTCTCTCTCTCTCTCTCTCTCTCTCTCTCTCTCTCTCTCTCTCTCTCTCTCTCTCTCTCTCTCTCTCTGTCTCTCTGTCTCTTTCTCTGTCTCTCTCTCTCTCTGTCTCTCTCTGTCTCTCTCTCTGTAAAGATGAAGAATTTAGGATATATTGACTTTGAGGGTATAACGTTTCAGATATCCAGGTGGAAACTGTCAAACATGCAGTTGGAAATATAATTGTTTCCATGTGTTGGCATAAATTTTGAATCAGCCTATATTTAAATTTATAACATACTACTGTGGTTTTTTGGTGATTTCTTTCAGGTACTATTATCTTTGGTCCCTTTTATTTTTTAAGCCAAAACACTGCCTCTCTTAGAGAAGGCTTGGGAGAATTGGAGAGAAAGAGAACAAAGAAACGTTGTCAGGTAAGATGGGTGGGGCCATTACTTTTGTCTAGACTGGTTCACATTAAGTAGTAGTCTCTAACTCCTTTGGGGAATTGTATTCCAGTTTCTGGCCTGAAAGAACAAAAGATTTTCAATTCTTCTTCTCAGATATCCTTGATGAATTGTAATTTTTGAGCTGGTGTTGTAGAAAACTAGCAAGATTTGTGGTCAGATGACCTGGGCTTGTATTTATATCAGTTCATGTAGCCTAAGTTTCTTCATCTGTAAAATGAGGCGTTGGACTAGGAGAGCTTCTATCTATTGCTCTATCTACTGTCCTAATAGAATTCTATGAACATAATTTTCTTGGTATCCAATACAGTCAGACTGGAAGAGTAGCATCCCCTATTAGATGCTTGCTTCACAAGTCATGTTACCATGGCCAACTCCAACCTCCATTTTTGTGTTTTTTTTCTCTGGCCTTCCTGAATGCACTTTGTCCTCACCCCCATTTCTTAAAATTCCTTTCTTTCTTTAAGTCACAATTTAAGCACCATCTTCTACATGAAGCTGTTCTTGATTCCCCCAATTCCTACTGCCCACCTTTCTAAATTGACTTGGATTGAACTCCATTGTATATAATATTTATTAATTTAATTTAATTTATTTATTGTCTTTATGCTGTATATATTTATATGACTACTTGTCTCTTTCAATAGAAGGTATATGTTTCATATGCTGGGATTATTTAATTCTTTGCAGTTTTATCTCCAGCACCTCCACAAGGTCTGGCACATAATAGGTGCTTAATAAATGCTTCCTGATTGATTAAAAAATCCCAAGGAGTATTTCTTCTTGGTTCTAGAAGGGTTGCTTATATCAGAAAGAGAAGAATGTTAACATCTATTCAGTCATTTAACATGTATTGTAAAGTGAAAACCTATTTCCCAGATTCATGTTAGAAAACAAAAATGGCTTCTACTTCCTTTTCTTGGAATTGTTTAAGGTTTTCTGGAAGTTGAGACAGAAATACCAAAACCTTTTAGCAGGTGAGACTCCCTTCCAATACCCCAGTGGTAATCAGAAGTTGGTGGTGATTGGAGGGTTTTATTTGGTTGAGTTTCAAATCTAGAACATTTAGTACATTACTTGCCCACTTAAAACACACCCACACCCACAACAACTCTTTTTTTTTTTTTTTTTTTTTTTTTTTAACTTATTAGTTCATCACTGGATTTGGAGTCAGATGAGTTGGTTTGGAATCTTGGCTTTCCTACTTACTACCTGGACAGTCTTGGGTAAATAGCTCTGTGCTGCATTTGGCCATCTCACTACCTGTCTGTTGCCTTTGGCCTGTTCCTCCCCACTTATACTAATACCTTTTATCAACATTGGCCTGAAATCTGGACCTCCATACCCTATAGTCTTCCATATTCTCCATGGGGGTGGGAGAGAAGGGGAAGTCAATCTACTTACCTTTGGAGCTTCCATTCTATTAAAATCTACCATAGTCGATTAGCCCTCTAATCAGTTCTATCTACTTATTAGCTAACATTATATAATACATTGACTTCATATCTCATCTGGACATCCAGCCAGCTATCATACCATCTGTTCTTACTCTTCCTCTCTCTCTCCTTCCTCCTACATTTCCACCTCCTCAGAACAATACTCCTCACCTTACCACAACTTCTCTCTGTCTGTTGTTTTTCTTCATTAGATTATAAATTCTTTGAGGGCAGAAACTATCCCTTTTTAAAAATTCATTTTTATTATAGTATTTTATTTTTCTAAATATCTGCAAAGATAGTTTTCAACATTTACCTTTGCAAAATCTTGTGTTCTAAATTTTTCTCCCTTCTCTTTCCCTCCCCCCTTCCCAAGATAGCAAGCAATCTGATATAGGTTAAAGATGTAAATTCTTTTTTTTTAATTAAAGCTTTTTATTTTCAAAACATATGCATAGATAATTTTCAACATTCACCCTTGCAAAACTTTATGTTTTTTTTCTCTCTCCCTTTCTCCCCACCCCTTCTCCTAGATGGCAAGTAATTCAATATAACGGGAATTCTTTTAAGCATATTTCTATATTTGTTATGCTGCACAAGAAAAATCAGATTAAATGCAAAAAAAAGAAAAAAAAAGCAAACAAACAACAACAACAAAAATATATATAGATATGATTATTTCTACTTAACAAGTTAAGGATAGTTAGAATAAAAGAAAGATGATGTATCCATAATCACATAGCAAATATCCAAATGTAGGATCTGAATTTAGATCTCTTCTGACTCCAGGAGTCCCAATGCCTTTCCATTATATACCAGGAAGATACATATTTTATTGGCAACTGCAAGGTCCTCTATAGATGTCCTTTCTGGTTCCACAGGTGGTAATTGTCAGAAGGTCTTATCCAACACCTTCCAATAAGAAGTTGTCCCTTGGAGAAGAGGGGAATTACTCTCATCAACTTGATTTCCTCATCTACAAAATCAGAATAATAATACCTGTATTATTATCTTTTTAAAAATTTTTAATAGTTTTCTATTTTTTCCAAATACATGCAAAGATAGTTTTCAACATTCATCTTTGCAAAAACTTGTGTTTCATATTTTTCTCGGGGCAGCTAGGTGGTGCAGTGGATAGAGCACCAGCCCTGAAGTCAGAAGGACCCGAGTTCAAATCTGGTCTCAGACACTTAACATTTCCTAGCTGTGTGACCCTGGGCAAGTCACTTAACCCCAGCCTCAGGGAAAAAAAAAAAAAAAAAAAAAAAAAAGAAAGGAAATTTTTCTCTTTCCCTCCCTTACTTTCCCCCTCCCCAAAATAGCAATCAATTTGTTATTGATTAAACTCTTCTAAACGTATTTCCATATTCATCATGCTGTACAAGAAAAATCAGGCCAAAGGGGAGAAAAAACAAGAGAAAGAAAAAAAGCAAGCAATTAGTACCTATATTATTAATAGAATACAACCTCCTTGATGATAGGGACTATGCCTAGGAAGGAAACACTTACTACATGTTATTTGAATGAGTGACTGATTGACTTCTTAGTGCTCAGTTTAATATTTGGGACATAGTAGGTCCTCTATAAAGGTATGATTGGCACATAATAAATCTTTTATCAATGTATTCCTAATACATAATATGTGCTTAATAATTATAATTTGACTGATTCACTAATGCTTAGCAAAGTGCCTGGCATGTGGTAAGCACATACTTATTATTATTAGCTTATTGATCAACCTACGCATTACATGATCATTAATAGAAACATTGATTTCAAGCTGGAAATTACCTTGGAGACTGTGTAAGGCAGCCCTCTCATTTTAGAGATCAAGAAAGTGAACATGACACAGCAGAGCATTTTCACTTTTTTTGTTGTTGTTTGCTTGCATTTTATTTTTTTCTCATTTTTCCTGTTATATTTGATTTTTCCTGTGCAGAAAGATAATTGTATAAATATGTATGCAAATATTGGATTTAATATATATTTCTACCTTGTTTAACATATATTGAATTACTTGCCATCTAGGGGAGGAAGTAGAGGAAGGGGAGGGGAATTGGAACAAAAAGTTTTGCAAGGGTTAACATTGAAAAATTATCCATGCGAATGTTTTGAAAATAAAAAGCTTCAATTTTAAAAAAACCTACCAATTCAGTACTTGATCATTGACTTAGAGATGAAGCACTGAATGTCTTGATCATATTTCAGAATATTAAACACTAAATTATGTTCTCAAAAGAAAAAAGTTCACATGAGAACTTAAGTCCACAGTCTTGTCCATTATCAAATTGTGGCATCTCTAAAAAAGGTTCCTTAAGTTCTCATATGGAGATGCTAGTTCTTGCTGAATCGCCCACATTCTCTAAGTATCAAATGGCTAGCATATATCAAAAGATATAAACTTTTGTTTCTCTTTGATTTCAAGGCAATCACTTCATCTTTAATACCATTCTACCTTTTTGTTGTGAGACTCAAATGAAATAAATTATATAAAGCATTTCACAAACTTCAGCAGGCTATGTAAATAATAATTATTAATAAATATTTGTTGGATTAGGTTTGATTTGGAGTGCTAGGTAGAGAATCCAGAATCAGTCTTGGCAAATCCATTTCCTATCCATTGCCACACATTGTTATCTCTCTCTCTATTTTGATCGTTATCTCTACCCCCTCTTCATCAGAAAACTGGATTCTACCTCTTGGAATTACGTTGAGCTTTGACAGACCAGTTTTGATCTTATTTTGTGTAAATTCAACGCTGTTCAGGACTTCTTAGCCATTTCCACATTGTGTCTGCTGGGACTGGATTTCCTACTTTCCAACTTTACTATGTATTTTCTTCTCTCATTTAAATGTAAGTTTCCTGGGGGTAGAAATTGTCTTATTTGTTGATATTTACATTCCCCAAATCTCCTAATGTACTTGGAAAACAATATGTACTTAGTGAATGGTCTCTCCTTTTCATATCTATCTGTCTGTCTGTCAATCCATTCATCCATCTATTTATCCATCCATCTTTTACCTATCCATCCATTTATCTACCATCTATCCATCTATCTAATCTATTTCCTTTTTTTACTCTCTCTTTTCTCCCCCTCCCTTTCTCTGCCTCCTTTCCTTTCACTAGTAATTTCCTTATCTTTTTCTAGTTTCTCTCCTATTCTTGTTTTTGTTATTCTTCCTGATTCTCTTCCTCCTCCTCTTCCTTCCCTCCTCCTCCTATTCCTCATCCTCCTTTTTCTTCTCTTCTTCCTCCTATTCCTCCTCCTTCTCCTCCTTCTCTTCTTCCTCCTCTTCCTCTTCCTTCTCCTCCTTCTCTTCTTCCTCCTCTTCCTCCTCCTTTTCCTTCTCCTCTTCCTCCTCTTCTTTGTTTGTGTTCAGTTTGCTACTCTTTGGCTGCCTAGCCTTCTCATATAGAGTCTAACCATGAAGTCCCATGAAGATTTACTTGTCCTTTTGCTCCGGGCCTTAACTCTTTTCTCTATCTCCATCAGAAGATGATCTGTTTGATTCCTGAGGTCCCTTCTATCTTGGAATTTATAATTCTATAGTGATGCTTCCCCCCATTAAAAAGTAAGCTCATTGAAGGCAGGTAAAGATTCATTTTTATTTTTATATCCTCAGCACCACATTTAGTGCCTGAAACATAAAGCACTTATGTTGATCGATTGGTTGACTAGGCAACTTTCTAAAACTATCATTTGCAGAAGAGCAACTGATGAACATTAGTGGAGGGAATTTCCTCACCATGAATTCTTGATGTTGAAAAATCACAATCCTAGACAAAATTAAAAAAAAAAATGAAATGGAGATCATATTTTGTTTCAGAGGGGGAGCTTGACAACAACGACTACTCTTTTAAAAATTATATATTGTGTAATGAATATTTCTTCTATATCAGTGATTAGGAACGTGAGACACTGGAAATATTGCTGAAGTTGGAGTTGAAATCACAACTTCTAATTTTTGAGTTTTTTCCTTTCCTGGGCAGGTCACTCAATTCCTCTGGGACTCAGTTTGGGGTTTGGATAAGATGTCTTCCAAGGTATATTCGACTCTAGCTTTATGATCTTATGTATGGCTCTGATGAAGAATGCTGGTGGAGACTTGGGATGGCCAATTAGAAGTCAGTGACCTTAATTTTCAAATTATGGTTTATCTTTTTGTTTTTAGCATACATGGTCTCTTTGACATTTATTCCGTTGAGTTTGTTGGGTTAGTTTTGCTTTTTTTTTTTTAAGGACAAACGGTGTCTGTCTTTTCTATTAGCCATTTACTACTTATTCCCTAAAGAAGGGTCACCACTTAGGAAAGTGCTTTGAGGAAAATGTGTTGGAGAATAGAGTACAGGCTTTCTGAATGCCCAGATCTGATTGCCCTTCCTGAGACCTTTTACAATTCTTAGTAGAGTAACTAAATCCAGGCTCAGCTGCTTCTTGTAGCCCTGACACAACAGCATTCCATTTGAAGTCCTCCCCTCTCCAAGGGGCCTGATCTTTCCTAGAACTGCCACCTGTCCTCCTTCCCAGCTGCTAGATGGAGCCCATCCTGTACCCTGGGCCAGCCCCTGGATGGGCTTGGTCTTCTAAATGCCAGTCCCCCTTGTTGTGCCAGAGACCTTCTCTAGTCCAGGTTCCAGGAGGTGCCTGCTAATCTCCAGGAAAAACAAGGCACCCCTTACTCTATTCTCCCTAAAGGCTTTTCTAGATTTGCATTCCAACCCAGCTGTTTGAAAACAATGCTGGGTTGTGAAAATTAATCTGAATATTTGAAATGGCTTGAGAGACTAATGCCAACTTTTAATGGAAAGTATCTTTGTAGGCAAAGCTTCCCTTTTCCCCTCCAAGTTTTGGAAGTATCGAATATCCCTAACTGAATTAGTTGTAGGATCTGCTCATGAATCCTGGGCCAAAAGTTTATATTTTAAAAATGAATTTTCAATCTAGACTAGGTCAAGGTAAGCACCTTCTCCTAGACTCTTGGAAGTCACTTATGGACAGCCCTCAGCTATCATTCAATGAATATTTATTAAGCATCTCCTGTGTTTCAGGCACTGTGCTAAGTGTTGGAATAACAAGCCAGAAGATGTACGTGGGAGTGGAAAAATGAGGAGAAAAACAAAATCTTTTCTGATTTTCTCCTCCCTCTCTCTACTTCCTTTTCTCCTATTTCCCTCACCTTGCCTTGTCATACCTTCCCTTCCCTTCTTTTCCTTTCCCTTTGTTTTTCTTCCCTTTCTTTTTTCATTAATTTTCAAGCCAGGAGGATAAAGCCATGATCATCTTTGGTTTTCAGGGCTATAGGAGTGGACTGAAAGGGTCTTGACAAATGGTGACGACCCTGTGAAAATCTAACATGACAAAGGCTAAATTTGTCTCCTTGCAAATTCATTTTTAGTATTTGTATTCCCAGTGTTTAGCACAGAGCCTGGGTACATAGCAGCTGCTTCATAAAAGCTTGTTGAATTTTTCATGTAAAAATTGGGGGGTAGGGAAGATTTCCCACCAGCTCCCTACAGATGTGTCCCATGTGGGATACAGTGAATGTTCAGTTGTTTAGTAAAGTAAGTCCAAAACCAAACTTTTATTTCACTTTCTCTCACATTTCTTAGGATGATTTGCCTATATAATATTTATTCCCTTTGGGCCTCAATTCTTTCCTAGGGAATGATCATACAAGACTCAGAGACTGATAGCATGATCTTAGAAATCATTTTGTCTTGAGATCATGGCATTCTGAGTGGAAAGAGACTAGTTCAACCCTTCTTTCCTTAAAAAAAAATTTTTTTTTAGCTTTTTATTTTCAAAACACAGGCATAGTTTTCAAAATTTATTCTTGCAAAACCTTGTGTTCCAAATTTTTTCCTCTCTCTCTTTCCCCATCCTCTCTCTTAGACAGCAAGCAATCTAATATATGTTAAACATGTGCAATTCTTCTATATATATTTCCACAATTACCATGCACCAAGTCCAATCCTTTTATTTTATAAATGAGGAAACTGATCCCCAGAGAAGATCATAGAGTTATAGATTTAAAACTGGAAAAAATCTCAGAGGATATCCAGTCCTATTTATTCCATTTTAGAGATAAAGAAACTGACACTACCCATTGCTCCTTATTCTGTCTTCTGAGACGGAACAAAATCAGTCTACACTCTCTTTTCCAGACAGCCTGTTCATTACTTGCTATCATTAAGATGACTGAGGCCATTTCCAACGATCTTGTGATGGAGAGCCATCTACACCCAGAGAGAGGACTACGGGAACTGAGTATGGAGCATGACAGAGTATTTTTATTCTTTTTGTTGTTGCTTGATTGAATTTTGTTTTCTTTCTCATTTTTTTTTCTTTTTGATCTTACTTTTTTTGTGCTGCAAGACAATTGTATAAATATGTATACATATATTGAACCTAGAATATTTTTAGCATGTTTAACATATATTGGACTACTTGCCATCTAGGGGAGGCAATAGAGGGAAAAGGGGGAAATTTGGAACATAAGGTTTTGCAAGGGCCAATGTTGAAAAAAATTATCCATGCATATGTTTTGAAAATAAAAACCTTTAATTAAAAAAAATAACTTGCTATCATTAAATAATTTGCTCAAAGAAACTCAGAAAGTGACAATACATTTGAAGTCAGCTCCTCTAACATATATTTTTAACATATATTGGATTACTTGCCATCCAGGAGGCAGTGGAGGGAAAGGAGGGAAAAATTGGAACGCAAGTTTTTGCAAGGGTATATATATATATATATATATATATATATATATATATATATATTTTTTTTTTTTTTGCAAAGGTCATTGTTGAAAAAATTATCCCTGCATGTTTTGAAAATAAAAACCTTTAATTTAAAGAAATACTTGCTACAATTAAATGATTTACCCAAAGACATTCAGAAAATGACTAAATGGATTTGAATTCAATCAAAGTCAGCCCAGTTTATATGTAAAGAGCAAAACTGAGACTCTGAGCTTTTCTCAAATTTTTATAGTTAAAAGATAGTGCTTTGTCCTTAGATATCTAAAAATAATGGCTCTGGAGTCAGAGGATCAGGTTTGAATCTTGACAAGTAGCACTTGTCTTGAGTGACTTGGAGTTAGGTTATTTCATTTTTCTGATCTTTACAATGCAGTTAGCAATAGAGTATATTTTGGAATGTCTGTCTATTATGGAGAGGTGAGTTTGCTCTTCTCACCCCTTCCCACCCCCAGTCCTTCCTTCCCACCTACCCCCAATGCTAGTGTGTCTGTTGTTTTTAGGGGCAGAATTACATAACCTCCCTGAGAAGTTCGGCCCAGCTGAACGTTAGCAGCTGAATACTCAAGAATAATAAACTGCTACTGGTTTTCTTCAGAAGAACCCATTTGATGTGAAAGAGCTGCCCTCCCAGGTGCAGTTGAGCAAACTGTGAGTTTGCAACACAACTTGAGGCACAAAGTTCACCACCAACGTAAGGAGACAGGCAATATACTTCTGCTTTTTAAATGTCAGCTAAACGGGCAGGGCTGAGCAATATAAACAAGAATGAAGCAACAGGCTGGAGAGGAAGTCGTTGGGTTGGCAACAGATGAGCGGATGCCCATTTCTGTATCTTTAGAAGTAAGATGCAACTTGGCTTTGACAGAGTTTTTAGGGGGAAAAGTGGCTGACTGTGTAAGAGTCACTTAGAGTTGGGCAAAAATTCATTTATTTCACACTCAAGAGGAATTTTAGAGATCTTCAGGTCAATTAGTACTTGCCTTTATTAGATTATAATATACTGGATTGGCAGCTTTTTTCCCTGAGGCAATTGGGTTTAAGTGATTTGCCCAGGGTCACACAGCTAGGAAGTATTAAGTGTCTGAGACTATATTTGAATTCAGGTCCTCCTGACTTCAGGGCCGGTGCTCCATCCACTGTACCACCTAGCTGCCCCTTGGCAGCTTTTTGAGGGTAGAAACTGTCTTCCACCTCTTTTTAGGGCAGTGCCTGGCACATAGTAGGCAAGTAATTGATGTTTATTGGTTGATTGATTGTTCAGAAAATTTTTCCTTTGCCTGAAGACTCCCATCCAGGATGAAAGAATTATATACTTCCTGGAACAGTCTAATTTCTGAACAGCTCTAATTATTCGAAGGTTTTTACTTAGATTAAGACTAACACTGCCTTAAAAAACAAAACCAACCAAGACATCCTTTCATTGCTTCTTATTCTAAGCTAACACCTAATCTAACCTTATCCCTCTTTCCCATTATAGTTCTTCCTAAACTTGTATCACACCCTTTCCTTCTTGTTTCACTTTTTCTCATCAAGATTTTTTTTTTCCTGAACCAAATATTCCTACTTCTTTCACCTCTGACAGGAAGTTTTCCTCAACCTCTCTTAATTTCAGTACCTTCTCTTTTAAAATTAGTTTTTATTTATGCTGTATATAGCTTTCTATATATGTGCATATATGTCTATTCATACACACACATATATACACATGTCCATATAACTACACATACAAATGCATACATACACACATATGTGTATATAGATACACACGTGGATATACACATGTTTATAGATACACGCGTACACATAGACACAAACATGTATGTGGACACACGTATACACTGTATAGGTATATGTGTGCACATATATATTTTTTTAATTTTTATTTTATTTTTTTTTGCACATTGTCCCTCTATTATATTGAATACTTCTTGAGAGCAAGAACTACTTTTTGCCTCTTTTTTTGTGTGCTTACCACTTGGTCCAGTGCTTGGCACATAGTAGGAGCTTAATAAGTATTTATTGAATGAATGAATACATACTTGGCTCTTTTTGCTATTAGAATACCAGCATGGCCTGGGTAAATAAAATCTCCTTTTGAATAATTCCCTTTCACTTTCTATGTTAAACACTAAACTTTTACTAGAAGTGCTATAGATCACTAAATCAAGTCCTTAGTCCTAACTTTGTTCTCTACACTTCCTTGAAGCCAAGAGATAAACATGACATTATAGAAATTCTTTGAGACAAGAGATATGAGTCTGAATATTGTTTCAGATACTTACCAAGAGTCTGAGTGTGTGCAAAGCATTTCTTAAGAGTTATACAGCTTCAATTTCCTCATCTGTAAAATGGGAATCATAATATTTGTGCTACTGATTTTATAATATTCTTTTGAGGAAAGTATTTCGCAAATCTCACAGATTTATAAAAACTGCAAATCTCACATATTTATAAAAACTGCAAATCTCACAGATTTATAGAAACTTGAGTTATCATTATAAAATAGTGTAAAAAGGGGGGCAATTAGATGGTGAAGTAGATAGAGCATAGGCCTGGAGTCAAGAGGATTCCAGACTCAAGACATTTGTGTAATCTAGGCAAGTCACTTAAACTCAATTGCCTCACCCTCTCTCCCAAATGTATATAAAATATTAGAGAGACAAAAGCAGGGCTGGGAAAAACACCACAGAAATCCAACCCGTAAATGAGATCAGTGGTTTCTTGAGTTGGCTCTGGGGTAGGGAAAACTGTAAAATTTATTTGTGCAGGTTTCAGGCTCAGCTTGGTGTTTTGGATTGATCCCTATTTCAGTCTTGTTTTTGAGCCACCATCTATTTTGTTACTCTATACCTACTCATGCCAAAACCATATAAATCTAAAGGGGAAACAATAAATAAAACTAACTAAATAAAATAAATATGTAATAATTATAACTATATTTATTTATTAAATAAATTAAAAGAACATTCTTAGAAATCCTAGAGAAAAGTATGGAAATCCTTTATACCTTTGGGGTAGTTATATTACAATTCCCCTTCAGTCCTTCTAACTTTGTACCACATCAAAAGGCCACAGTCATTTTGTATTCACAATGTGAGTGTTAAATGCTTAATATGCACTTGGGCCTACTTTTTTTTTTAATTAAAGCTTTTTAATTTCAAAACATACATGTGGATAATTTTTCAACATTAGATCTTGCAAAATCTTATGTTTCAATTCTTCCCCCCTCCTCCATCAACCTCTTTCCCTAGATGGCAAGTAATCCAATATGTGTTAAACATGGTAAGAATATATGTTAAATCCAATATACAATTCTCTTGCTGCACAAGAAAAATCGGATCAAAAAGGAAAAAATGAGAAAGAAAATAAAATGCAAGAAAACAACAACAAAAAGAGTGAGACTGTTATGTTGGAATCCACATTTCCCACAGTCTTCTCTCTGGGTGCAGATGCTCTCTTCATCATAAGATCATTGGAACTGGCCTGAATTATCGCATTGTTGGAGAGTCACATTCATCATAATTGATCATGATATAATCTTGTTGCTGCTGTGTACAATGATCTCCTGCTTCTGCTCATTTCACTCAGTATCAGTTCATGTAAGTCTCTCCAGGTCTTTCTGAAATCATCCTGCTGATCATTTCTTACAGAACAATAATATTCCATAATATTCATATGCCATTACTTATTCAGTCATTCTCCAATTGATGGACATCCACTCAGTTTCCAGTTTCTGGCCACTATAAAGAGGGCTGCCACAGACATTTTTGCACATATTGGTTCCTTTCCCTCCCTTAAGATCTCTAGTATATCAATCCTTGGGTCTACTTTTTAAAAAACATGTGTAAGCTCTGCATTCCTACTCAAGCTACAGATAGGCGTTCAGGATGCTATACCTACCATCTATATATTTGTCTCTATCTACCTTGGTATTCTCATTCAGATTATTCCCAATGGCTCATCAATCCCCCTCCCATAGTTCTCACAAGGCTTATGCCTCTGAATTATTTATTTAAAACGTATTTACTTCTTTTACTTTTCATGTCTCAGGCCTTCTCCTCCCTGATTCCTTGCTTTTGGCATCTTCCTTTAAAATCTTATATATTGTGGATTTTGTTTATCTAATTTGAGTCCTTACCTGATGATGTTACCTGGGAAAGATTCATGGGAATGTAATGGGGACAATAGCCCAATGAATTTCTTGCAATAAGAAAGTTCTTTGATTCAAGCATTATGGGAAATGGATTCCATGGGTATTTTCTATATACTTGTAAGTTTGCAGTCATAATCATCCCTCAATTTATGCTACAACTCCATACTGGCCAGCTCTGCTGCTTTGTACCTGTAGCTATGCTTTGGCAGAAGGACTTCACATCTTGAACGTTTTCTTGTATCTTCATTTTGATTGTGGCTGTGCTCTGGAGTCAAAATCAGGGAAGGGCTTGGAAATAGGCAGATTCCATGATGAAGAATGGAACAAAGAATTGTTGGAGTGTGAATGAGCAACATTTGTACTTTATGGCTGACATTTGTGCTTTTTTTATTTCTTGGCTTTCTTTCAAACAGGATATAGATCTAAGATTGCTTTTCTTTGAACATATAACTGTGTTTAGACTTGATGGAAAATTAACATAAATTCCTGCAGGACCCATGATTTCATCAAGAGGAGGAACTCCCACTGTGGGAATCCTCTCCACCAAGCAGATTGAAAACTACTCCATCTCTTAACAGATCTTCCCTGAAGAGTTGCCCAAGGCACACCGAATGTAAATAACTTTCTAAAGTCACAGTCAATCAATGTCAGAAGTGGGATTCAAACACAATTCTCTCTCTCTCTCTCTGGCACTCTATCCACAACTGCACCAAGACTCTTCACAGCGAATTAACAAAGAAGAGGGAAAAAAGATGGAGAACTCTAAATGCTTTCTAAAACTTTGATTGTTAAAGTCATCATGCTGAATCTGTAGGATAAAGGATTGTCCGGCAAACCCAACTATGAAAATTCTTCTCTAATGGTCCCTGGTTATTTTCTTGCTGTTTGTAGTCCAAAGGAATTCTTCCCTCAAAAGTTCCAAGTTCTGTCCTCATGTTGACATCCAAGCCATTGGATACTTGGAGAGGGAAGCAAGCCCTTGTTACTTTCTCCATTAAAGTCATAATGAAGAGAGATTAAAATAAGGGACAAAAATACCTCTATGGAATAATTAGAATGGTCCCGCTAGAACATCTCAAATCAAGCAGACAGGGTTTCTAGAAAGACAGTTTGGTATTCTGCTGAATTTGGGTGTCTCACCTAAATTTGGGCTAACTATGTAACTGCTGCCAATTGCCTTTTTACATTTTGTTTCCTTTTTTTTTTTTTTTCAGCAAAAAAGTTATTGTGTAAACAATAAACACTTATTAAGCATCTAATATGTGCTAGACATTATACTATACACTGGGGTACAAACATAAAATATGAAATGATACTACTTTCAAACTATTCTTAAATAATGGAGACAAATAGGATTTATATATAAGGGACAAATAGATGGTACAGTGGGTAAAACAGCAGCCTTGTAGTCACGAGGACCTGAGTTCAAATCATTTACTAGCTGTGTGATCTTATACAACTCATTTAAACCCCTCCTCCCAAAAATGTGTATATAATTTATATATATGTGTGTGTGTGTGTGTATAAATATATATGCTCACATGTATTTGTATCTATATGCATATATATACATATAAGTATATACATAAATAACGTATGTCTAGTTTTAATGGTTAATGGAATTAATGTATTAAATATAATCCAATGAATAAATAATGTTAATAAAATTAAATATATTTATATTCTATATAAATACATACAGATTAAATATAAAGTGAATAATAAAAGGTGATTAAAGAATATAGGGAAGAAAGTAGAGCACTCAGGAAAGACTGAATGAAAATGGTAATGCTTGAACTTCAACTTCAAGGAATAGGGGGACTCTACAACATGGAGATAGGAAGAACTAACATGAAGTATGGTTAGTGCAAAGGCAAGGAGGTAGAAGATAGTCATAGATGGCATAGGAAGCAAATGAAGTTTACTAACTGACAGAGTCAAGTGAGGGATTTACCAAGTATAGGGGAGCTGATTCCTGAAGAAGCAAATCATATGGAATATATCGCAGATGCAATGTTTAATTTTCATCACTTGAAGGAATTCTAACATATCATAATTCTTTAATTCAGTTCTAACATAGCTTCATAATTGATTTCTCCCTTAATAAGTATAGTGAAAGAATCTTTATCATGTGATTCTTAATTTTGTATATCATCTTCACTCAAAAAAACCAACCATTTTTGATTCTTCTTTGAGGTGCTGCTTAGAGTTTAGGAGTCTTTGCCAACATTATCACTATACCTAATGGCTTTCTGATCCCAAATAGCTCTAATTTCCATAGAGAAGACTACTTCATCATCATGTGAAGACTAATCATTCATCTCTAAATGGTGAGAAAACAATGAGTTCAAAACAATAGAATACAATGTTTAGAGAATCAATATCATTTTTTTTTAAACTTCTGGTACCATTTTGAACTGGTATCTCAAATCTAGAAATCAAATTCTTGTTTCATGTCATGTGACTGAGTTCATTTTTAATAACTAGTCCCAACATTGTTCTCCCATATTTTGCAACTTACTTTAGTTCCCAATAAAATCAGTCAATCATAACATTTTTTCCGAATTTAAGAATTAAAAAGGCATCTCACCAGTAAGTAAGCTCAACTTATGTGCAAAAGAATTCCCATTTTAATATACCTGATAAATGATCATATAGTATCTGCTTGAAGTCTTCCAAAAAAAGGGGACACTCCCACTTTTAGAGGCAGGTCATTTTGCTTTTAAACAATTTGTATTTTTAGAAATTTTCTCCACATATCAATTTTAAATTGGTTCCTGATTTCTTACCTCTTTTATAATAGCCATCTGTAATCATGAAACATCTGCTGGAACAGCCACCTGTTCTCTGAGACTAACCACCTGTTTGTCTACACTTCCTCATGGTTCTATTAAAACCTTTCCTGTCCAGTTAGTCTCTCTAAATCATAGCTTTCTTAAATCAGGTCCACCCTCATTCTTTTTAACTCTGGTTCTAAAACATGGCATCATAGAAAATCTTGAAGGTTAGGAAGGTCAAACTTGAGGGGCCAATGATCCAAAGGATGTAGACCATTGCTATGTTTGTTAAATATCTATCTATTTAAAATTCTATTTCTTGAACCTTAATGTTCATTAAAATACCTTTGTGTTTTAAGGGAAAACACTTTCTTGAAATCACTAATTAATTGTAGTTTTCTCTAGCTGCCCCTAGATCTATATTTTTTACACTTTTTTGGTGCCCTGCTCATTCCTAGAAGTCATATCCATCTTTTCTTTTAATCTGTCTTTGTGTTGTTCCCATTAAAACTGAACTAAATCTATTGAGTATTTTTTTTTAGCTAGTGATTGCCACAGGATATAAGTATGACAGGTAGACTATAGGTAGGGACACAGGATTCTCCTTTGTCATGACTACATGTTGTATCTTGCCCCTCTTCCCTGCCCTCTAGGTTGTAAGCTCTTTGAAGGCAAGAAGACTTCTTTCCTTTTTGTCTGTGTTCCTCAGCACTAACCACAGTACTTGATACATAAAGCCAATAAATCCTTGTTATATTGAACAGGACCTGTACCCCACCCCCCATGTATAAGGATCTATTGAGGATATTTTTTAAGTGTGACAGGTAGATCACAGTGAGTGGATCCTTTCTAGTCACATATTCCTGTTGTATGTAAGCTTCTTGAGGGGAAGGACCTTTTTTATTTCCCTGATAGTAGTGTGACAGATAGACCACAGTCAAGGATTTTCTCTAGTCATGGGTGCCTGTTGTATGTAAGCTCCTTGAGGGCAAGACCTATTTTATTTTTGTCTTTATATCTCTAGCACCAAGCACCATGCCCAGCACTAAGCATCAACAAATGCTAGATATAGTGTTGTTATTTCCAGAGAATGGCAAAAAGCGGGGTCTGAGTTGTTGTTAGGTAGAGACCATGAGGAAAGAAGGAAGGATTTTAGAGACTTCTGATGACTAAAATCATCCCTGAATAATCCCTGGTTCCTGAATCATCTAATCTCATTTCTTCTAGTCATATGTCAGAGAGGAATTCTTCCTATTTCATCCAATATAGTTCTAAGCACAGAGTATTCTTGAAGCAAAGAAAGATTTAAAAATTTGTATGACCTCCCAGAGAAGTGGTCATTCTGTCTCAGCTAGGTCACTTCCAGACATAAGGAACAAATTTAATTACCCATTCCATTTTTAGGCGGCTATACACCATATGTTTCTTCCTTAGATTTAGCTAAAATCTGACTCCCTGTGACTTTTACCAACTGGTTCTTCTTGGAATCACACAGAAGAAGGCAAATTTCTTTTTATTTTGAGGGCCCACTTCACACATTCAAAAATCACCATTATAGTATTTGTTCCTTAAGACTTCTCTTCCCCAGCCCTAATTCTTAGAAAGATCAAGGATTTAAACGTTGAAAGGGACCTTACATTGCAATGAACTCAGCCTTGGCCCTCTTCCCATCCTCCATCATTGTATCTTTGAAGAAACAGGTCCATGGAGATAAGGGGATTTGCTGAAGGTTCACACATAGAAAGCAAATAACAGAATTGGTATTTGAATCTGCAACCTCTTACTCTAAATTTGTCTGTCAGATGTCTTGGAAGCTCTATCCACTTACTGAAGGGTGATCCTTTTTAGTGAATGCAGCACAATAGATCATTCTATAATAATATTTTAGATTTGGAAGGAGATAGATATTTAGATAGGCTGATGCATAGATAGATCACTAAATGTATGTATGTATGTATGCATGCATGTAAGTATAATATATCGATAGATGGATATGTGGATGGATGGATAGATAGATAATAAGACATTTATCAAACACTGCATATCAGGTATGCTGAGAATACAAATACAAACAAAAAGAAAGATAATCCTTTTCTTTAATGAGCTCTCATTTTAATAGGGGAAAACAATAACATAAAGTGAAGCTGAAAAACAGACACTAGTAAGAAAAAGTATTGGGGAGGAGAAATGTGGAAATTTCCAGAGGGTCAGGAACAGAGCTGGGAGAGGAGAAGTAAATTTGGATAGACTGCTAGTTTCCTGGCAGTAAATCACAAATCAGGAGAAAGGAACATTAGAGGTAAAGTTATCTCCAGACTGGGAAGCCTTTTGGAATACAGATGGAAAAGTATGGAGAGTCAAAAGTAGAGTTGGGAAAGAAATGAGGATGACTGGATTGAGTATTTTCTGAAATGGACATTTATCTATTAATTAAAGTTTATTCAGTTTAAATTTTTCATTTTTACAAATGAGGAAAGCGACCATGACAGAAAAAATAATTTGCCCATAATCACTCTGATAAGACTAAGATTTTTCTGTTTCCCTACGTTAAGGATTAATTTTTCCTAAAATTTAACAAAGTTGTCCCTGGCACTTTGTGCAAGACAAAAAATGCTTTTATAGCTTTCTCATTTGATTCTCACAATGACCCTTTGAGATAGATGCTACTATTCTCCTCATTTTACAGATGAATAAACTGAGACAGAGGTTAAAGGACTTGCTCAGATTCATACAACTAGTAAGTATTTGAGTCTGGATTTGAATTCAGGTCTTCCTGACTTCACTATTTTGCCATCATTGCCTTTAACTGCATTAAATCAGCTTCCAGAAAGGGAATTTAAAATCTCATCCACATGGAATCAGAACCTCTATGACTAGCTCAACAATCTGAAAACTATTTGAGTCATCATAACCTGCCATATTAACTAGAAATGTCCTTATAGTGACAAAGGGAGAAAGCTAAATGCCAATATATTCCTATTGCAGATCTTTGCCATGTTAGGGCAAAATCAACCTCCTTTTGTTAACTTTTCAAGTGCCTCATTTTATCCTAACATTACACCTGACATAAGAGAGTTCTAGATTTTGATCTTTCCCTATTAGTCCCAATACCTGGCAGACATAGGATGTAAATTCAGATTTTCTGAGCCAATCTCTTTGTATTATACCATGCTAACTTCTACTGGTAAACCAGACCAGAAGCATTGGCACTTGGGAAATTTCTGGGATAAGACCTTGACTCCAGAATGAATTGACTCTTATTGGTGTTAAACTAACAGTTGTAGTAGTTGTAGTAGTAGTAGTAGTAGTAGTAGTAGTAGTAGTAGAATTATGTTAAGGGACAAGTCAATTCTCCGGGAGCCTCCATAGCGGTGAATCATAACATCTGAAGGAGTTGCAAGACAGCTTTTGCTAACACAGATGTTGCAGACTGGAAATGAGATAAATTGGAGGCAGAGTGAAGAGGAGAGAGGTCAAGCAACTCTATGGCCTTTCAGTCAGAGAGAACAACAACTGCCTCTCAGACTCCTTGTATCATCCTCTCACAAGAGGAGATCCATTCTGGGTTAGATCTCCAGCAGCCATTATTAGGTGGCTCCCATGTATTCGAATAGAAGTAGTAGTAGTAATAGTAATAGTAGTAGTAGTATAGTAATAGTAATAGTAATAGTAATAGTAATAGTAATAGTAATAGTAATAGTAATAGTAATAGTAGTAGAAGTAGTAGTAGTAGTTGTTGTAATAGAGTAGTAATAGAAGTAGTAGTACTAGTAGTAGAAGTAGTAGTAGTCCTAATAGTAGTAGTAGTTGTAATAGGAGTAATAGTAGTCGTTGTTGTAATAGTAGTCATAATAGTAATAGTATAGTAATAGTAGTAGTAGAAGTAGTAATAGTAGTAGAAGTAGAAATTGTAGTATTAATAGTAGTAATAGTAGTAGTAATAGTAATAGTAGTAGTAGTAGAAGTAGTATAAAAGTAGTGGTGAAGTAGTAGTAGTAGTAATAGTAATAGTAGTAGTTAAAGCAGTATTAGTAGTAGTGGTAGAAGTAGTAGTAGTAATAGTAGTAGTAGCAGTAGTAGTAATTGATGATGACAATGATAATTAGTTTTGCAAAGCTTTTTAGAAACAGCTCATAGGTATGGAACATATAGATTTTAGGCATGGAATGTTATAGACACTGTCAGAATCAATGTGTCACAGTTTTGCTTAGCTATTCTTTTTATAAGAAAGTTTCCTTGGACGACAGTAACTAGAAAATCTATAAAGCATTTTTTAAAAAAAAGTTACAGAAAAGTTTTAAGGAGTATCAGGATATTTTGCCAAAAGTGAGTGATTTCAAACCATCCTTTCTAATGCTTTCCCTCCCTATCCTAATAATCCCTCTCTCCAGCTTGATTATTAATGGCCACTTCCACTGACACCTATGAAGACAAGTGGCCAGTGGTCCAAAGATATGAACAGATAGTTCATATCCTCAAAATCCCAAACAATATTGAAGGTTTGTAGTAACCAAAAAGTTAATGGTCTTGAATCCCCACATATCAGAAAAGCACAATTCAATTTCCTAAATGAAAAAAGGTGATTGATTTCTTTACATACATTTTTATTTCCTAATATAACTTTTACCCTCCTTTACTCAGAAAACCATCCCTTATAAAATAGAAAAAGAAGCAGAAAGGAAAATAATTCACCAAGTGAAAACTACCAGCCTGACAGGATATACAGTGGTCTTCTGTTCCCCATTTCTGAAAAGAAGAGCAGGAAGGAGGTGAATTTTACATCTCTTTTTATGGAGTGAATATTGGTGGCTATTATCATTTTACAGTATTTTGAGCTTTTTATTTTTGTTTGGTTCTTTTCTTTACTCTGTTAATGATCACAGTGCATTTTTTATTTTTCTGGTTCTGTTTCTTGCAGACTGTAGGCTCAACAGCTTTTATTTTTGTGAGTACCAAGCTGGGTACCTGAAACATGGCAGATGAAAACAAACAAACAAACAAAAAACCCAACACATTGATTAATTGATTACTTTACACTGCATCAGTTCATATAAATATGCCCAGTCTTCTCTGAATTTTTCATTTTTAACACTTTATAATATACTATTCTATTTCATCCACATATTATAATTTATTTAGTTATTCCCCAATAGATAAGCATTTATATAGTTTCCAGTTATTTGTGATTACAGAAAGTGCCACAATGAATATTTATTTAGTTCATGAAAACCTTTCTGCTTTTGACCTCCTTGGTATAAATACTTGACAGATGAACCTCTGACATTTTTGGTGATTTTTTAAAAAAAGGCATAATCCTATATTTATTTCCAGAGTTATTGGAGCAATCTACGGTTCTACCAAGAGTGTATCAGTTTGCCTGTCTTTCCACAATCTCTTCAACATCGATCATTCCCATCTTTTTTTGTCATCTTAGCCAGTTGGCTGAGATTGAAGTAAAACTTCAGAGTTGTTTTAATTTGCATGTCTCTCATTATTAGTGATCTGGAACAATCTTTCACAAGCCTATTAATACTCAGAAGGTCTTTTTAGAACTGTTTGTCTTTATCTTCAGACCACTGATCAATTTCCTTTTAACCCATCCCTCTCCAGATTTGCCCCATTTTTACTTTTCTGAAAAGTAGAACAAAACCAGGTCCAAACAATTATGTTACTTATTGACTCTATCTTGAAACACAGTAAGGAACCGAACCTTCATTCTGGGAAACCAAGCCCTAGGAACTCACTTCCCAAATTTCTTCTTGTTAGTTGTACTTGAAGGGAGCAGAACCTTCACTCTGGGTTTTCCCCTTTGCTGACCTTTTACAAAGAGTCTAAGGAAAAACTATTTCCCCCTCTCCCCTCCTACTCATAACTCAGAAATAAATCTGGAGGAAGTGTGGTTTCTACAGATCAAATTCTGACTCCTGGCCAAGGATTTATGAGGAGCAGACGCCTATGGGCAGACAGCTTCACACAAGACAACCTTCCATTTACCCCCCCTTCCCAGGACTTTATGTGTTCAGCTGCTGGTTGATTTAAAAGGAGCAGGGAACACTTGGATGCCTGAGATGGGTTTCATGTGAGGAATCCTCTCTTTCTTAAGACCCTGGGTGATGGCAGCGGTGGGAGGGCTTTCTGGGTGCGGCTCAGCTGGGATGAATGTGTGAGTGTACCTTCTGGCTGGCTGCCTTCTGGTGGTAGTGGAGAGTGTGGGACTTTCCCCACTAGAGACGGTTGGTGCATGTGTGCATTTTTCCTAGTAAGAACAGCTGGTAGTTCCCAACAGGCTTATGTTTGCTTTTCAGTCTAGTGGTGGAGAGTCCTTCTGTCGGTAGTTACTCATTAAGTATTCAAGAATGCCATTTTGCTGCCCATTCACAGGAGAATGAAGCTTTCCCTTCTTTTTCTTGCCCCAAAGGGAAAGTTGGTTTTCAGAAATAAAATTGCTTTCCTTGAAAAAGATTAAAAATAAAGAACAAATAAGAAATTAAAATTTTACTTTGTGCCAAGCAACATGATGGGTGATGGACATTCAAAGACCATCATGAAAGATTTCCTGCTCTCTAAGACCTTATATTCTTTTAGTCTTCTGATTATGATTTCTGGACTCCTTCCTTATGCTATAACACAATAATATTCATAATAACAATTGCTGACTGTCAGAGAGAATGCTTTCACATCTACAAAGGGCATTCTAGACATTAAAGTGTTAAATAGGTATATTTTTTGATCTTTCATTTTGGATGGATCATAGGATCATGGATAAATTTGTAAGTAGAGGTGCATTGATACTAGCTCTGGAAATCAGCAAAAAAAAAACAACTGTAAATCAGGATTGGACTTAGTATTTTATTGCTAGCTTATACTTAAAATAATGGGGTAATGTTAATATCATAGATCAAGTTTAAACATGTGTCATACACAATTTTATTTCTGGAGAACTCATTGTTAAACATTTACCAGCACAATTCTGATGATAAAGAACTCTAGAAATCATCTCCTCATTTTCTAAATTAAGCAACTAAGGTAGTTAGAAACTGAATGACTTGTCTAAGGTAGGAAATGGTAGAGTAGATTTGAATTTAGGTCAATTATTCAATCCACAAGCATTGTTTACTAGGCATACCATTAGGTAGAGCAAAGACCAAAATAAAAGTGTCCTTGCCCTCAGGAACTTTACATTTTTCTTGTCAGCAGAAGCTCACCAATCCACATTGATAATAGTAATAGTCATATATAGTGTTTTAAAGTGTGCAAAATGCTTTACACATATTGTTCTAATAATCCTGTAAATTAAGTACTGCAAGCAATATTATTTGCATTTTATAAAAGAGGAAACTGAGACTGGGAAAGTAAAATTAAAATTCAGCCTTTCAGACACTTCTTAGCTATGTAACCCTGGGTAAGTCACTTGTCCTAGTGGTCTTAGTATCTTTTCTGTAAAATAAGTTAGAAAAGGAAATGACAAATCCCTTCAACAAACTTTGCCAACAATTCCCCAAATGGGGTCATGAAGAGTTAGATACAACAGAATAAACGAACAACAACAATCACATCCTTTATACTTTTTCCCCGTTCAAGATCAAGATCAAGACATAAATTTAGAACAAGACATAAATGTGAAAACAGCTAAAAGCAAGGCCTCAAAGAAAAATTATAATTGGACCCAAAGTTGGCAAAGATTCCTGAAGAGTTAAAGAAAGAGATAAGGATGGTAGAGGAAAAATTAGGAAAAGAAATGAGACTGACTCAAGAAAATTATAAAAAGAGAATTGATAACTTGGTAAAAGAAGTACAAAAAATACTGAAGAAAAAAATAACTATAAAAGCAGAACTTCATGAGTAACTTCATGAGTCTTCAAGAAATAATAATAAAAAAGTTTTCAAAAGTTTATATTTTATATATGTTATCCCAAGAGTGTTAGTGCAGCTTTAAAGTTTTAAGAATTTAGGACTTTTAGAACACCCCATACTACATACTATGTAGTGTTTGTATATATACATATATATGTTATGGGTGTGGGTGTGTAGGTATGAAAGATCAAGGAAAAGCTTTTTCTTTAGTCTGGGTGATTGGGAGGTCCCTGGTGACTTTGGACGTCAGTGGAGTAGTCAGGATGGAAGTTAAATTATGCAGGGCTATGGAGAGAGTGGGATGAGGAATTGTTCTTTTGTTTATTTTCACACTGAGCTAACACACCTGCTGGAGTCAAACAGGGCTGTCTTTTCATAGTACTGTGAAGTGAGTGAAGTTTATTTTCCATTACTTCATCTTTTTTGCACATACTCCATGGAGAGCTGGGAGCTATGTTTTTTAATTTCCCTTAGGATAACCCCCCTATGTTCCCCCCTCTACTTTTCCTCTTTTGGACCCTCAGGGATCCAGTATCCTGTAAGATTTGAATAGCACAGTAAATTCTATGAAGCAGGATAGGGATTGTTGTTCCCAGTTTATAGATGAAGAAACTGAAGCTCTGAGAGACGTGGACAGCTGGCTTATGGACACATAGTGATTAAGTGGAATTTGACCCTAAGTTTCTTCCTTTTAGCTCCAGACTCGTTTTCAGGACTGCCCCTGCCTGATAGGACTCAACCCTTCTCATTTTAAAACATAGTACTCTATTTGTACTTTGTCTCTGAAATACTCTTGGTTCAGCATTATAGTAAGTTATAACTAGGAATTCTGGTACCTAGAATATTGTGTGTGTGTTTGTGTGTGTATGTATAAGATCTTAAATTATGACAATGTTATGATGCTCTTGAGAGTAGTTGTTATAGACTAGAGAGATAGACATTGTATTGGGGAAGATTAAGCAATTGAAAGTTGAAGGTGTTGAAGGAGACAGAATGGCAGTGGAGAAGATAATTATAAGAAAGTACCAAACTTATTGAGGAGGAGGAAAAATGATCCAGAGGTCCATAGAATCCAGTAACAAAGGTGAGGACAGGATGGAATGAACTTTAAGAAAAGATGAATAGTTGCTTAGTGATGTTGGCAGAGAGAGAATGTGAAAATGGCAGTGGGGATTAAGACATATACCTACTCTTTCCTAGTTCTGTGGGGCATGAGTGTGGGAAGAGCAGCCAGCCTTAGAGAATGTCAGTTAAATTGGTCAATAATCATTTATTCAGCCTTTACTCTTTACAGAGGATTCACAGCGATATAGATTAGAATAACACAAAATGAGGAGCCATGGAAGAAATGGATGGTCTCATCAATGTGAATTTTCCCAATCAAAATTTTTTTATGAGTCTTCATTTGTGTTATTCTATCTCATACTCTTCTGTGAAACCTCCATAGAGAAGAATCTTACTTAACTAGAGACCTTTTCAGAGGTACTTTTATATTTTTTGGTTTAGGGTAGAGCCTCCCCTCTTTGGTAGGTGACTTCCTTCCTTAAGGGTCAAAATTGAATATGCATCCTGGCCCTCAGCCTTTAGACAGGAAGTTGATGAGAAATGAGGAAGTGACTGGGATGACCAATCTTCCCAGCAGGGAAGAGAACCAGAATTCATTAACTCTTTATAACTCCCATTATTCCAACAATCAGTCTTTTAGAGAGAAGTTAATTGAGTGGTATAATTTAAGGAAAAACTCTTGCCTGAGACTGTCTCAACCTCATCAATTAGAAATTAATTTAGGTTAATTGGCAAATGCTCAGAGAAGTTTTGGGTTGGAAGAGGAACACAAAGGAACAAGAGGAAAGATAGAGAAAAAAAGGAAAGAGAAAGAGAGGAGAGAGACAAAAGGGAATGACACACAGAAAGACACACACACACAGAAAAAAGACACATAGGGAGAGAGACAGAAAAAGAGAGAGAGAGAGTATGTGTGAAAGAGAGAGAGAGAGAGAGAGAAGGGAGGGAGAGAAGGAAGGAAAGAGGGAGGGAGAGTAGGAAGAAAGGAGGTAGGTAAGGAGGGAGAGAGAAGGAACATCATGAAGTCGAAAAAGAATATATTGAATATTGAGGTGGGGGGTGATGGTGCAGTGATATAGCAAAAAAAGTCAAGAGTTAGAAAAAGGGTCTAGAAATAGGTAGGAATGATGAAGATGGCTGTTCAGAGGATTTTATAGGCCAGTCTTTCTCAGGCTTATCTTTCATAACTTTCAAAACCACTCTGGACAAAACCTCATCCTGGAAATTTTTATTTTTTGCAATTTAGAGAACATAAAAGGAACAAAAAAAGTCTTTCCCCACCTCTCCCTGCCATATAGAAGTTACAGAGAGAAGTGTGCACAAAGGTAGATTGTTGAAATGTTTGGGCTCCAAATTTGTTTCTCAAACAAAAGGTGATTACAGATGAATAGGAGACAGCTAGCTGTTGTTTGGAGCATGGCAGGGGATACACACTAAATAGACTAAAAGGCAACTGGCTTCTACAGACCTCAGACTTTGATCTTAGAAAATTCTGCTTTACCATTTGGCTTGAGAAATAATCTTTAAAAAAATAAAATAAAAATAAAGCTATACCTCCCACCCCTCCCCATACACACCCCTCTTAATCCTTTTCCACTTTTACTAGACCAATTTTCCTTGGGTGTGCCCAGATTTAAAAGCCTTATAGAATTTATAGACCAAACCAAAAAAGCATTCTCAGATTTCCAGGGTGGCTATGGTTGGCTGCTATAAAATCCTATATTCAGCACATCTATAACTGAAATTCAAGGAGTAGAAAGTTGCTTTGTTTGAATAAGTCAACATGGCCTTAAAGCATTAAACAAGTGAACTTTTCTCTCAAAGTTTGTTTTTCCTTCAGGGCAAGAATGGATTCTGCATTCTATTCCATGATGCTTTAGGACATCAGATTTTGCTTTTCTGTGTTCTATCAATAAATCAATGAACTATCACATATTGAACATGTTTAGGCAATATGCTAAATTCTAGGGATCCAAAGAAAGGCAAAAACCTGGGTCTCTTCTTTCTTCAAAGAGCTCACAATCTACTGTGAGAAACAACATTGTATCACTCACCTAATGAAGCTCTCAGAGAGAGTGAGTTTTTGGAAGGTGGCCCAAGTTGGTAGTAGTACAGGAAGAGTCTCTGTATCAATTTAGATCCCAAGATACTTTTTATGGAAGACCTCTCAGCCACTTTTCAATGGATGATTCTGATATAGGATGAAGAATTATTTCCCTTGTCAGAAGACCCTGATATTCCTAGAGCTGCTCCTAGTGTTCATCAACATCTCATACCTGGAGAAGATATCTGTGACTATGGTAGTGTTATTATCTGTGCTGTGGCTCTGAGATTCTTGGATGCTGCTCTAATTCCTTGTTACCACTTATATCAGGAGACCCACTGTGAATTTCAAAGTTTTGATATCACCCATCACATGCACCAGATTGTGGGAGTTAATCTTTTTTTTGAAGGAGGGAGGAAAGATTTAGGAACCTGGCTTTTGTGTTCTTCCATATTCTTGTTTTTGGTTTTCTTTGAAGGTCCTGTGTCATTCTTGGACCTTGAAGTTGGAAAAGGAGGAAAGAAGGTGACTGTTTCAAACCTGCCTAGAGATTCAGAAGGCCCACAGAAGAACAGATGTGAGAATTTTGGTATGAAGATCCCATGCCAGCTTAGTTACATATTGCCTCAGGTTGAGAACTCTGACACTTACTTATTTTAGCTTGGCTAAAAGAATGCTAGTAATGACTTACATTTATTTCTTGATTTGTAGCTTAAAAATATGGGAAGGAGGTGATGTAAGAATTATGGAAATCAGAAGAGCTGATGATTTATTTGAGCAATTCATGGGGAGAGCTGGGATTTAAATCTGTTGTCTTTCTCAACCAGCATCTTGGCATCTTAGGGTCTAGACCTGGAAGGAGTATTAGATGCTATTATATCCAAACGTTCTCATTTTAGGAGTTTCAGTGACTTGCCAAAGAGCCCACTGGGAGCATATATCAGAGCCAGGATTTTAACCCAGTTTCTCTGACTCTTGAGACAATATTCTTTGTATTATATTATTTAGCTTCCTTAACCATTAATCTAAAGCTGGGTAAAACCTTAGAAGCCATCTAGATCAAATCTCTTCAAATCATTTGAAGAAAATGAAGCCCAAAGATATTGCAGCTTTACTTTCACAGCATAGCATTGTCAGTCAATAAACATTTACTAAGTACCTACTGTATGCTAGGCACTGTGCTAAGTTCTAGAGATACAAAGAATGGCAAAAGTCCTTGTCCTCTAGAGCTTTACAGTCTAATAGGAGTGAAGATGTGAACAACTATGTATAAATAAGTTATAGATGGAATAAATTGGATATAATTAACAAAAGGAAGGGACTAGAATTAAAGAAAGTTAAAGACTTACTAAAGAAGATGGGATTTTATTTATTTAATTTATTTAATAGCTTTTTATTGACAGAACATATGGATAGGTAACTTTTTTACAACATTGTTCCTTGCATTCATTTCTATTCCGACTTTTCCCTTCCCTCCCTCCACCCCCTCCCCTAGATGGCAGGCAGTCTTATACATGTTAAATATATAAGTATATCCTACATACAAGATATGTGTGCAGATCTGTAAGTTTCTCTTATTGCACAAGAAGAATTGAATTCAGAAGGTAAAAATAACCTGGGAAGAAAAAAATGCAAGTAGTCCACATTCATTTCCCGGTGTTCCTTCTCTGGCTGTAGCTGATTCTGTCTTGGAACTGAATTAGATCTTCTCTTTATTGAAGATATCCACTTCTATCAGAATACATCCTCATACATTATTGTTGTTGAAGTGTATAATGATCTTCTGGTTCTGCTCATTTCACTCAGCATCAGTTCTTGTAAGTCTTTCCAAGCCTCTTTGTATTTACCCTGCTGGTCATTTCTTACAGAACAATAATATTCCATAACATTCGTATATTACAAATTTACCCAACCATTCTCCAACTGATGGGCATCCATTCATTTTCCAGTTTCTAGCCACTATGAAAAGGGCTGCCACACACATTTTGACACATACAGGTCCCTTTCCCTTCTTTAGTATCTCTTTGGGATATAAGGCCAGAAGGAACTCTGCTGGATCAAAGGGTATGCACAGTTTGATAACTTTTTGAGCACAATTCCAAATTACTCTCCAGAGTGGTTGGATTTGTTCACAACTCTACCAACAATGCATCAGTGTCCCAGTTTTCCCACATCTCCTCCAACATTCATCATTATCTTTTCCTGTTATCTTAGTCAATCTGACAGGTACATACCTTAGATTTGTCTTAATTTGAATTTCTCTGATCAATAGTGATTTGGAATACCCTTTCATATGAGTAGAAATAGTTTCAACTTCATCATCTGAAAATTGTCTGTTCATATCCTATGACCATTTATCAATTGGAGAATGGCTTAATTTCTTATAAATTAGGGTAAATTCTCTATATATATTGGAAATGAGGCTTTTATCAGAACCTTTAACTGTAAAAATGCTTTCCCAGTTTATTGTTTCCCTTATAATTTTGTTTGCATTAGTTTTGTTTGTACAAAGGCCTTTTAATTTGCTATAATCAAAATTTTCTATTTTGTGATCAATAATGATCTCTATTTCTTCTTAAGTCACAAATTCCTTCCTCCTCCACAAGTCTGAGAGATAAACTATTCTATCCTCTAATTTATTTATAAACTCTTTCTTTATGCCCAAATCATGGACCGATTTTGATTTTATCTTGGGGTATGATGTTAAGTGTGGGTCCATGCCTAGTTTCTGCCATACTAATTTCCAGTTTTCCTAGCATTTTTTGTCAAATAGTTTTTGTCAAACACTAGATTGCTATAGTTATTGACTATTTTGAGCTGTGAACCTAACCTATTCCACTGATCAACTAATCTGTTTCTTAGCCAATACCAAATGGTTTTGGTGACTGTTGCTTTATAATATAGTTTTAGATCAGGTACAGCTAGGCTGCCTTCGTTTGATTTTTTTTTTTTTCATTACTTCCCTTGAAATTCTTGACCTTTGTTCTTCCATATGAATTTTGTTGTTATTTTTTCTAGTCATTAAAATAGTTTCTTGGGAGTCTGATTGGTATAGCATTAAATAATAGATTAGTATTGTCATTTTTATTATATTCACTCGGCCTATCCAAGAGCCCTTAATATTTTTCCAATTATTTAAATCTGACTTTATTTGTGTGGAAAGTGTTTTGTAATTTTGCTCATGTAATTCCTTACTTTCCTTTGGTAGATAGATTCTCAAATATTTTATGCTGTTGATAGTTATTTTGAATGGAATTTCTCTTTGTTGGTGATGTATAAAAATGCTGAGGATTTATGTGGATTTATTTTGTATCCTGCAACTTTGCTAAAGTTGTGAAATTTTTTAAAATAGCTTTTTAGTAGAGTCTCTGGGGTTCTCTAAGTATACTATCATGTCATCTGCAAAGAGTGATAATTTGGTTTCCTCATTACCTACTCTAATTCCTTGAGTCTCTCAACTCTTATTGCTGAAGCTAGCATTTCGAATACAATATTGAATAGTAATGGTGATAGGGGGCAACCTTGTTTCACTCCTGATCTTACTGGGAATGGCTACACATGATGCTTACTGGAGGTTTTAAATAGATGTTCCTGACTATTTTAAGGAAAAGTCCATTTATTCATCTACTATCAAGTGTTTTTATTAGGAATGGATGTTGGATTTTATTAAATGCTTTTTCTGCATCTATTGATGCAGTACCATGTCTGTGTCATAAAAGGAATTTGGTACTCCTTCAATCCCTATTTTTTCAAATAGTTTATATAGCATTGGAGTTAATTGTTCTTTAAATGTTTGGTAGAATTCACATGTAAATCCATCTGGTCCTGGGGATTTTTTCTTAGGGAGTTGATTAATAGCTTGCTCTATTTCTTTTTCTAAGATGGGATTGTTTAACCAATTTACTTCTTCCTCTGTTAATCTAGGCAAGCTATATTTTTGAAGGTATTCTTCTATTTCATTTAAGTTATTGAATTTATTGTCATAAAGTTGGGCAAAGTAACTCCTAATTATTGCTCTAATTTCCTCTTCATTAGTGGCGAGTTCTCCCTTTTCATTGTTAAGACTAACAATTTGATTTTCCTCTTTGTTTTTTAAAATCAGATTTAATAAGGAGTTATCTATTTTGTGGTTTTTTCATAGAATTAACTCTTAGTTTTATTAATTAATTCAATAGTTTTTTTTTTTTTTTACTTTCAATTTTATTAATTTTTCCTTTTATTTTTAGAATTTCAAGTTTAGTGTTTGGGGGTTTTTAATTTGTTCCTTTTCTAGCTTTTTTTTACTTGCAAACCCGATTCATTGACCTTCTCTTTCTCTATTTTATACAAGTAGGCCTCTAGAGATATAAAATTTCTCCTCATTACTGCTTTGGCTGCATCCCACACATTTTGGTATGATGTCTCATTATTGAGAAGATGGGATTTTAAATGAGACTTGAAGAAAGCCAGGAAATGGAGATGGAGGTGAGCATTCCACATATTCCACATGCTAGTGAATATACATGGAGTCAGCAGATGAAATATTTTGTTTGAGAAACAGCAAAATGATCAGTGTAACAAAGCATGTGTACCAGAAAACTGGAAAGTTAGGGAAGGATACATTGTGAAGAGCTTTGAATGCTAAACAGATGATTTTATATTTGGCCTTAGAGGTAATAGAAAACCACTGAAGTTTATCGAATGAGGGCAGTGATAATACTAGGAGACACCAGCATAGGACTGCCCATTATGATGTGCTTTCTCATCAAGAAAAAGTGCTGTACTCTATGAGCAAAGCAGAATTGAGTTAGCTCAAAAGAAGTGTAAGATGTGCAAAATTATAGAATCCAACCCAAATTCTCATAGGAACTATTTGTGCAGCAGAGTATTCTAGGTTTTTTATTGGTTTGATCAGTTATAGTTGGACACAATGTAACTTGATTCTAATGCAGTGATATCATTTTGGTCCTCTTCAAGAATGGACTAAGTTTGGGAAAAAATCACTGGCATCTGAGTAAGAGATGGACTGGAGTTTGGAGATACTTGAAGCCGGGATACACACACACATACACACACACACACACACACACACACACACACACACACAGAGAGAGCTGGAGGTGTGAAGTGATGAGTGCCTGTATCAGGATGGTGACAATGTCAGAAAATGGTGGATAGAGTGATGGATTTGGAGATGGAAAGACTTCAGTTTGAATTCAGCCTCTGATCCATATGTTTGTAGATCTGGGGAAATGATTTCGCTTTTATGATCTTGTTTTTTTTTTCTCTATAAAATGGGAGTAATACTATTTATCCCACAATACTTGGTGTGAGACTCAACTGAAACAATGCAGAAGTACTTCACAATCTTCAAAAGATAAATTAATGTCAATGAGCCTCTTCTTCTTCTTCATTGCCCTTGTAAAGGTGAGACAGTAGAATAATAAGGTCCCCCCCAAACCCACTTAAAGTAAGTGATGTTGATAAATCACTCAATCTCAATCATAGGCTTTAGACTAAGTGTCCGAAGAATTTGACAATCTTTGGATGATGTGAAATGAGGATTGTATGATGACGAAATGATGCTCTAGTTGGCTGAGGGATTTTGCCATAGTGTCTGAGTCCTGAATAAGGGCATTGAATTAATCAAATCTCTACACCAGGAAAGGATTCAACTCTTTGTTTTGCTGACAAAAAAGGCCAGGTTCAGAAAGGTCAAGTTACTAAAGTGCTCAGAGTCACAAAGGTAGGATTTGAACTCTGCATTCTGCCTTCAGAACCACTCCCCCTCTCCCCCCATGTAATGTACTCATGAGCAGGTAAGTGGTGCAGTTCATAGAGTGCCTGACCTGGAGTCAAGAGCACTCATTTCCTTAAGTTCAAATCTGGCCATAGACATACTTATTAGTTTCTTCATCTGTTGTGTTAAAAAAAGAGAGAGAGAGAGAGAGAGAGAGAGAGAGAGAGAGAGAGAGAGAGAGAGAGAGAGAGAGAGAGAGAGAGAGAAGGCAGTGGCAACCACTCCAAATATCTTTGCCAAGACTCCAAATAGAGTCTTGAGGTTGGACTTGACTGAAATAAATGAATGCCAACAATGTGTTCACTCTCAAGGACTTTGTCATGTATTCAGTAATGACCATTAACTCATTCTTGTTTTACTGTTAAGATTACAAAGTCCTTTTCTCATAAAAAATTTATAAAGTGTCACAAAAATATTTTACTTTATTTTAGAGATATATTTGTTTCCCTGAGGGAAAATGGCATAGTGATATGTGATATTTGGGTTCAATTACTCATTCTAACACACAGTAACTTTGTTACTATGGAAAAGTCATCAAATCTCTCTGTAGAGCCATAACTAGTAGTGTGATGCCTGTGAGACAACCCAACACAGGTGAAAAGATCCATCAAATAAAAAATTTTTAAACATAAATTTAATTGATCCAGAGTAAGGGGGAGAGACTGGACTTCAGGACATAAGGTCCTGGTCGTGGGGGAGTGGAAATTAAATCCCAGACCACCATTTTGACAAAGACTATGACAAACAGATTCCCCTGAAAAACCAAATGATTTATTTACTATTCCTCTAAGACATTCCATTTTCCTTCTTTGTCTTTGAATTAGCTATTCAGCTCTATTCCCTTTCCTCCATCTCTTATCTAAGAAAGGTATTTCCCATCAAGGATATGGATACTAGGGAAGGGAGTAGGGTAGCACCAAGTCATGGAGAAATTCACTTGGGATGTAACTTTGGGGGAAGAATTCATGCCAGTGTGTAGCTTCTTAATTCGACTAATGATTCTTCTTAATTAGTCACTTAGTTCATCTCTTTCTACCCATTAAGGAAAATGTTGCTGAGAAGCCTCTAAATTTAGGGACCTTGGTACAAAGTTCTGTTTGTCCTGCCCCGGGTAAAGTTCTACCTCTTTGAGACTTAATTTCTATTTTTAAAATGGGAGTGATCATATCTATGGAGGAAGTTGCTTCACAGGATTGTTACAAGGAAAAAAAACTTTATAAGTTTTAACATGTTAATGCATTTTAAAATGTAACCCATGAAGATCATCATTATTATTTTCAACTCAAAAACTTTTTTGTAGGATCTATTTTATGTGAGTGTGGTTTCTGGAGAAACACTTAACTTCTTTTTTAACTAGCAACCATTATTTTTGTCTCCATCAGCAAAACTTCTGATTTTTTTCCAATGACACCTTAACAGAGAACAAATAATAGTTTCATCTTGAAAGATGCATCATACATAAAGAATATTGGAAGGGAGAACACCAATTATAATAACACATTGCATCCATTGTTCACAGAAATTTGCTTTTCTAAGATTCTTTTCCTAATTACCTGCCAAACTTTCAGGTCCAACACCCACTCCTTCAATTGATAATGTCTATTTATAAGGCAGGAAATCCTTGCTTACATCTGTCCCTTACAATGCATGCCATGCCTGGCCCTGGGAAATGACTTATAACTAGTAGTTGGACAACCCAAACAGTGTTGGGAAACTTTCTCTGTTTTTCTGAGTGGGAAGTGACCTTGTTGAACCTTGAAAAATCCAAGAACTGTTTTCTGGATAAAGCTAAAACAACTCAAAGAAAGAGAGCAAAAGGCTAAAGTCACACTCATGTAATGAATAGGTCTGGGAGACTAGCAACCTATCAGAATTGTTATTGTATTTTTTTAGGAGGAAATGGAATCCATTTAATTAGGTCAATTCAGAATTTTAGAATCCTTACAGGGAACAGTTGGCAATAGGAAACATGATGTGAATTTAAAAATCCAAGCAGGGACATATTAGGAAATTTTGGAGCTTTTGTTAAGCTTTCATTGATTGGCCAAACTATTTATTAAATCTATAATCTACAACCCTGACCTCTCTTCTGAGCTCCAATGTCTGTATCTTCCAATTCATGGAATCATAGATCAAGAGTTGGAAAGAATATAAGGGACTTATCCAATCCAACCCCATCATGTTAAAGATGAGAGAGCCATAGGGAATTGTCCTTGTAAGTTTTTACTAGTAACTGTATAAGGTTTTTAGTTCTTTTTTATTAGGTGGCTCAATGGATAGAGCACTGGACTTGGAATCAGCAAGGCCTGAATTCAAATCCTGTCAGAGTTACTAACTGTAGAGTCTTTGAATAGGGAATAATAATAGGACCTAACTAACTCATTGGGTTTTAGTGAAAGCTGAAGTAATTGCAAAACCTAAAGTTCTATGTACCTATTATTATACATCCATATTATATTATACTATATATTATATTACATATGTTTTATATCCAAATTAGAATGTAAGCTCCCTGAAACCAAGGTCTAATTAGACTTATAGTCATTGCTTTGTTAAATATTTATTGAATGAAACCTGTCCAAAATGAAGTACCATGGTTTTTCTTTCTTTCTTTTTAAAATTTTCAATAGCATTTTATTTTTTCAATATATGTAAAGATAGTTTTCAACATTCATTTTTTTAAGATTTTGTGTTCCAAATTTTTCTCTCTTCCCCCCTCCTGAATACAGTAAGCAATCTGATCTAAGTTAAATATATGCAATCCTTTTAAACATATTTCCATATTTGCATGACTTTTCAAAAAAGTATTTTAAAAAATTATTTTGAATTTGATAAACATCAAACAAATATGATCATTTGCACATATACCTTTCCACCCTGTGAGGAGCTAATTGCAGAATCACTTGATCCTGTTTGTCTCAGTTTCCTCTTGTTTAAAAAAAAAATGAGTGGGAGAAAGAAATAGCAAACCATTCCAATATCTTTGCCAAGAAAATCCCAAATGGGATCATGCAAATGGTAAATTTCTATTGTATGTAACTTTATTTTAAAATTACATAATAATGATTGCACCCAAACTATTCTGCTAGTTTGTCTCTTTCAAGCTCATTTTATATTCTGCCTGAAAGTCCTCTTTCTGACTTAATTCTTCCTCTCTTCATTCTTTCTTCTTCTTACACTCTAAATCTTTGAATAATTCATATCTAACCAAGTCTTGAGTCCTGGCTTTTCTCCATCTATAGTATTTTTCTTTTTATTCTAAATTGGTGGATCAACAAGTGTTTATTAAGCACCTACTATGTGTCAGATGGTGCTAGGTTCTGAGTATATAAAAATAACAGCAAAAAAGAGACAATATACTTAGGTATCCATTAATCAGAGGCAAAGTTGAGGATACCAGCAGCTGTGGCAAGAGATCAAGGAACCATTCAAGGAGAAGTGTGTTAGCTGAGTTTGAAAAAGAAAACAAAACAGATATCTGAAAGTACAGAAGGGAGTGAATTGCAGTTATGGAAGACTACATATGAGTATACTTGTGTATATGCATATAAGTATATATGTATTATGAATGCTAAAATATATATGCATGTGTTTATGCATGTGTATACATACATATGTATGTACAAATATACAAGTATTTTATGTGCATATTTATGTGTGTACGTGTCTCTTTATATTTTTTCTTTTTCTTTACTTTCAGAAAGTACTAGAGTAAGTAAGTCACTGGGCCCATGGCCAGGAAGCCTAAGTTCATAAAAACACATATATACGCACATATATATATATATATATATATATATATACATATATATATGCATATATTAAAGCTATTTAATCACTTTGAAGTATTTCAGAGGCAGCTTTGGGATAGTGAAAACAGTATTGGTTTGGAAGTACAAAACTTGGTTCAGATCTTATCTCTGATGATTATTTTTTATGTGCCTCAGTTTGCCCATCTGTAAATTAAGAAGACTAGATAGTCTCCAAGGACTCTTCTCCTTCTAGATCTATGATTCTGTAATTGAGTGATCTAGAATATAAGATATATATGCATGTGTAGATACATATACATACACATATATACATATATACACAAATATCTCTCTTTAAATATGTATGCATATATGTGTGTGTATATATGTATATATATATATATATATATATATATATGAACTACTTAATTCATACTTAAGTATGAACTTAAATGGAAGGAACACTGACTTTAGATCAGTAGACCTGAGTCTGACTCTCAGTTCTGCCTTTGTAACTATTTGCCATTTGAGTCACTCCTATGAGTCCCATTTTCTTTATCACTGCAATGGGAATAGTAATTAACCTGACTCATTACCTCATAGGGCAATCATGAAAATCATATGAGAGAGTGTATTTAAAATATACTGCAAATCAGGAGACTTTTGTAAATTCTGGCTATTATTATTATTAGCAAGATCTTCAGATAATGGAACATGTGATTGGTTAATTTTCATAGGTCCAACTGGCTTAAGAGAAGTCAAGGGTATGGAGAGGAAAGATGTACATATTACTGATGTTCTGTGACATTTATTTTATATTTATCTGTCTATGAGATCTCCCTTTCCCATGCATCTCTTCCTCCTCTTTACTCCCCTCTCGAATACTCACTTCTTCCCACCCCACCCCTGGGCCTTAGAGCTTTATTCTCCTATTTCTTCTTCCCTTACTTTGAGAAAAGAAGATTAGTTTATTAGGTAAATCAAGAAGCTCTAGTTTCACATCTCATCTTAGACATTTAGTCAGACAGCAGTCTGACTGTGGGAAAGTCATTTAATTTCTTAGTTTCCTCACCTGTAAAATTAGTGGATACATGCATACTTTTTGACCTAGTCAAACCATTACTAGTTTTATATCCCCCAAAAAAATCAAAGGAAGAGGAAAAGGACCCATATGTACAAAAATATTTTTAGCTGCTCTTTTTGTGGTAACAAAGAACTGGAAGTTTAGAGATGTCCATCAAATAAGGAATGACTGAACAAATTATAGTATATGAAATAATTGAATACAATTGTACCTAAGAAATGATGAAAGGAAAAGTTTTAGAGGAACCTCCAAAAAAGTATAAGAATTAATACAGAGTGATCTGAGCAGAACTGGAAGAACAATTTATATAACAATATTATAAAGATAAACAACTTTTATAAGAACTTTTGAGTAATGCATTAATTCTAGAATTATGTCAACTTGTAGTAAAATATAATTATCCACCTCTTGACAGAGAAGCAATGGTCTTGGGTAGATTGAGACTTTTTTTTTTTAACATAGTAAATGTAGCAATTTGTTTTGCTTGATTATGTATACTTATCACAAGACTTGTTTTTCTTTCTTTTTTAGTGTTGGGTCTTGGTGTAAGTGGGAGGGAGAGAAGGCACATTTTTGCTAATTGGAAAAACTAAATTAAAAAATGATTAAATAGAATGATTGGTGGTAGTGGGGAGGTTGAGTTACATGGCTTCTAAGGTTCCTTCCATGTTTATATCTATTATCTTGCCAAGTTTTTAATCCTCACTCCTCATGTTCCCTGCCCTCAGAGTCCTCCCTATTTCTTTTTGATTTCATTATCATGGAGTTGACCTCAGCCATGGCCTCTACCTTTCTTCCCACAGCCCATTGGTGGGGGAGAGATGTAATATTTAATCACTGGGGAGGATTCCAGACATAACATGAATCAAGTGATGCCTGGTTCTTTGCTCATTCCTTTCTGGTTACCATCTGCAGAAGTCATTGCCCGTCCTTCAGACTCCAACAGATTCTTCATACAGTAACTTACTGACCTGACAGATGCAAGCACAGGCTTTCTGCAAACCCTCGTAGTGTTGTCTGCCATGTGAATAGCTTTTTAAGTTGACCAACTTGAATTTGGTGCAGTTTTCTAAATGATTATCCAGAAATTCTTCACTGGCTCTATTTCATAAAATGTAATATCAACAATATAGGAGGAAATTAGGGACAAAGAATATCCAAGGATAAAACTCATGATTCCATTAATAGAGAAAATTCCTGGGTTAGAAAATTCCCTCTGTCAATAAAGCCTGGCACTTAGATGGAGCAGAAGATAGATTGATAAGCCTGGAATCAGGAGTTCAAATCCAGCTTCTGATACTCCCTGGGCTAAAACACCTTAACTTCTGCTTGCTGCAATTTCCTTAACTGTAAAATGGGGATAATAAAAGCAAATGTCTCCAAGGACTATTTGGATTGAATGAAATAGCATTTGCAAATTGCTTGTCATAGTGCATATATAGCAGGTACTTAGTAAATATTTGTTTTCTTTATCTGTAATTTGTATTCTTAGTTGCTAAATTGCTTAGTTGCATAGGGAGAATTGACAATTGACCAGGGATACACAGCCATCAGAGTCAGAATTTGAACCTGGGCCTTCCTGATTTTGATCCAAGCTCTCCAACCACCACACTAGAGGTTCCCCAACTATTAAAGGACTCCATTTTACTACTAAAATTATTGAGACACTCCCAGATATCTTTGTTGTATGTGAGTTATAGCTACTAATATTTGCAGTATTAGAAATTAAAACATCAGTATCATATTGAAAATAATTTTGACCTCACAGACCCCTTGAAGAGGTCTTTTTTGGTCCCTGGACCATACTTTAAGATTACTGAACTCCATCATGTTGTCACTTTCATTAGGTAATGAAGTTACAAAAATTCATCAATCAACAAACATCTATGAAGTTCCTGTTATATGCCAAGTACTGTATTAGGAAATGGAAATACCAAGACAAAAACAAAACATTTCCTATCCTCAGGGAACTTACATCCTGTTGGATCAGATACAATTTATATATGTAAGTACTATATACAAATATTTTACAGAATTAATACCAAGTCATTGATGGGAGGGGAGGAACATAGACGACCATAATAAATAGAGGACAAAAAAAGAAGGTGACTTTTTTTTTAAATACAATTATTTTATTTATCTATTTATTTATCTATTTATTTATTTAATTTTAGTTTTTATTTACCAGATATATGCATGGCAATTTTACAGCATTGACAATCGCCAAACTTTTTGTTCCAATTTAAGAAGGTGACTGTTAATCTAAGGATTTTCCCCATCCTTGTCAAATGCAGGCTTGCATTTCAATGGGGTCTTACTTGGTAATTAGAAAGCTGGAGAGCCAGCTCAGAGAAAAAACTTTACTTTTGGAAGGGTCATCTGTCTCTAGTTTTACAGCTGGATTGTCAGTAGCCCAAATTAAACAAAAAAGAGAATAGGATTTCAGCTCAAGGAAAAAACCTACTACTTTTCCCTTCTCCATCTTACTTTGGTGTCTTCCTTTCAGCTTCTTATTCTTTCTTCATTTCCTGCTCAGTGACTATCTTCTTCATTGTAGGAGACCAAGTCCTGGAGGTTTTAACCTATTCTTCTTGAGAACTTCTATCCCTAGGGTGCCCCTGTGACTACCTTACTTGACCCAACTAGTCATGTTTCATTTCATTCCTTATTTCCCATCCATCTTCTCCAATCACATCACTGCTGCATCAATTCTATGGGTATTCTCAACTCAGTTTAATTTAATTCATAATTCAATTCTTGCTTCCTAAGCTCTTACTGATATGTAAGAAAGTGTGTTAGTATCTGGAGATTCAAAAATTAGGGGAAAAAAGAAATACTGTCTCCTTTTAAGAAGGGTACAACAAAGGAATAAGATGTATGATGTATATAGAAACAATGATAAACTAGTTATGAGTATAGGAAGCAATAGATATAACAGGAGACACCAAACAAAGAGAGAGAGAGATAGAAGGAAGAAGAAGAAGAAGAAGAAGAAGAAGAAGAAGAAGAAGAAGAAGAAGAAGAAGAAGAAGAAGAAGAAGAAGAAGAAGAAGAAGAAGAAGAAGAAGAAGAAGAAGAAGAAGAAGAAGAAGAAGAAGAAGAAGAAGAAGAAGAAGAAGAAGAAGAGGAGGAGGAGGAGGAGAAGGAGGAGGAGGAGGGGGAGGAGAAGGAGGAGGAGGAGGAAGAAGAGGAGAAGGAAGAGGAAGAGGAGGAGGAAGGAAGGGAGGGAGAGGAGGAGGAAGGAAGGGAAGGAAAGAGAAAATAAGAGAGTGAGAGAGGTTGGCACCAAATGAACTTGTTTTCAAATACTGGCTCTGTTATTTACCATTTGGGTGATCTAGAACTAATTACAAGCTCTCTGGGCTTGAAGTTCCTATATCCATAAATGAGGGAAATTGATTTCAACTAGGGATTATTAACTTTGTGTGTGTCATGAATCCTTTTGGTAGTCTGGTGAAGTCTATAGATGTCTCAGAATTATATCTTTATATGCATAAAACAAAAGAATAGGACAAAGGAAAACAATTCTATTGAAATATGATTATCAAAATTTAAAAAGAGAAAGTCCATAGAGTCCAAGTTATAAAACCATAGACTAGCTGATCTCTAAAATACGTACTACCTCTAATTCCGTAATGATTCTATGAAAGACTGAGGAGGCAGGGAGTCATTGGGAGAGCCTTGAAAGCTCTATGGAAGATATGGCAGCTGAAGTCTTTAAGGGAGAAGACCTCAATAAGTGGAAAGACAGAGGGTATTGACATTAGCCATGAGGACACCATGTTCAAATGTGAGGAAGTAGAAGAAGACAGGACGGGCAAGGTCCTTTTTTTTTTTTTTTTTTTTTTTTTTTAAACCTCAAATGGTACAATTCTATTATCATAATGTGGATATTATCCTATTATCCTAATATCACCTAATTGGTGAATGTGGTAAGTATGTGGCAGCTAAGTGGTTTGGTTTCCTTAGATTGTGAAGGGGAGTAGTTTTAAAAACATAAGCTGTTAATATTTTGTTTGCCCCTTTTTCTTTCAGATCATTTTTTTGAAGATTTGTCTTCATTATAATCTAGATTATTTTATCACAGGATTCTAGGATTCTAGATTTAGTTAGAAGAGAAACTTAAAATCATTGAGTCCATTCCCCTCTCCATTTTATGGATTAGTAAAATGAGGGCCAGAGAGATTAATGCAGTTGCCCAATATCACATAGTTACTATATATTCAAAGGAAGATTCAAACCCAGATGTCCCTGACTACCCAACATTCTATCTAATATGAGACTTTGAATTGACATTAATTGATGTTTTGTCTGCTTAAATTTGGGCTTTCACATTTGGTTCAGTAATGAAAAATATTCTGATGGACCAACAGAAGACTGAGTAACAAGACTGTAACATAAATAAGGTGAAATAAAAGAAGATTTTTCCATAAGGAATCCAAATTTAGAAGGTCACATATCCTCTTCAACAGGTAGAATCAACTCAGTTGAACACTTATTTGCAATAATTAGCAGCAAGAATACCTCTCCAGACAGGCTAGATACTGTTTCTTGATCTTGTCCCAAACAGTGGTCACTCCAGTGGAGTCAGTGGGCTCAGAATCCCTGCTATGTTGCCCATTGGGTAGTGTTTGGGGTTTCTCCCACTGTAAAACTTTGTGTCCTCAGATATGAGTTCTCTCCCCAAGCCCTTCCTCCTCCAAACTCAACTGAATAAGGGACAAAGATTCCTAGTTATGACTCTAGTATCAGAAATCTAATTAATGATTCATTATATAACTTTGAATCTCAGTTTCCAAATTTGAAAAGCATAATTGCTTTTAGTCACACTTCAAATATTCAGTGGTAGATTTTTCTCTGAACATTTTAGGGCAGGGACCATAGCTTCTTTGTTTCTGCCACTTATCTAACATTGAGCAAATCATCTCATCTCTTCCAGTCTCTGTTTCTTCATCTACAAAATGAGGGGGTTGGATCCAATGACTTCCACTATCACTTTTAACTCTATAATTCTATGATCTTTGGTCCTAAGATAGTTCTTTGTAAGTGGTAGGCAGTTAATAAGATGAGTGTTGATCTATTTATCATATGTTGTTATTATTGGTCCTTTAGTCTCAAAGAAGATCAAATAGATCAGTTGCTATTGTTGTTATTTATCCTTCATTCTCAAAGAAGGCCAATGACATCATGAGAGTCCATGACTGACCAAATTCTATCTTGATATCTGTCATTGCACTCCCTTCTTTTACCCCTTTATGAAACTGTCAGCTTTAGATGTTCATGTCAAATTATGAGCCTAAATGATCTTTGAAGAATGCTGTTAAAACTGGATTTCTTTCATTTTGTTTTTGTTTTTGGTGAGGCAATTGGGATTAAGTGACTTGTCTAGGGTCACACGGTCAGTAAGTATTAAATGTCTGAGGACAGATTTGAACTCAGACTTTCTGACTTCAGTACTAGTGCTCTATTCACTCTACCATCTATTGCCCTTAGAGCTGGATTTCAAGGAGATTATTCATGTTGATTTATTATTTGTCATTGGCTGAAATGTGAATAGCTATGAAATGAACCCACTCACTTAGGTGAGGACAGTGATAATGATAAACCAAAACAGGCTTATTTCACTTAAATAATCTGCCTCTAGTCAAACCAGTCATCGGGAACTTTGAATCACAGTAGAAAAGTCTGGTATGGTTTGTTGTATGACATGTACCCCAGAAACTTCAGAGCTATTAATGAATAGTGAGATTTTCCCAAAAGGACCTTGATATAGAGAGGAAATTGGTCTTGTGTACATAAGCAGTACTTATTGTAGAGTTTTTTTTTTTTTTTAACATATCTCTATACTGACTATATTTTTAGAAGTGGTAAGAGTGAGAAAATATTCTTTTTCTTCTTCTCTCTCCCCCCAGCTTAATTTCCTTTTTAAAAAAATATATAAATAGATTTCTCTTCTAGGAATTCAGTCTGTGATCAATAATTGGGGGGTTTTCGTGGAAGAATGAATTCTTGGAGTTAAACTCAAATATACGAATAATTTTTCATCTGTACATTGTTGGTGATGACTACCTGAAAACTTGTTTTAAAAAAATGACAAAACTTGCTAACCCTTTCTCTGCTTGAATGCATTCTGCTTATGGTGCTAGAATAATTCTGCTCTAACAGCATCTTCTACATGAAGCTTTTTCTGATTCCCCTAGCTGTTAGCAATCTCCCCAAAACACCAAAATTTACCTTGCATGGATTTTTGTATGCATTTTGCATACATGCATTTTTGCATATGTTATTTCCCCCTTAGAGAACATGAACTCTTTGAGTCCTGGGTACTTTTCTTTCTTTCTTTCTTTCTTTCTTTCTTTCTTTCTTTCTTTCTTTCTTTCTTTCTTCTTTCTTTCTTTCTTTCTTTCTTTCTTTCTTTCTTCTTTCTTTCTTTCTTTCTTTCTTTCTTTCTTTCTTTCTTTCTTTCTTTCTTTCTTTCTTTCTTTCTTTCTTTCTTTCTTTCTTTCTTTCTTTCTTTCTTTCTTTCTTTCTTTCTTTCCTTTCTTTCTTTCTTTCTTTCTTTCTTTCTTTCTTTCTTTCTTTCTTTCTTTCTTTCTTTCTTTCTTTCTTTCTTCTCTTCCTTCCTGTCCTTCCTTCCTTCCTTCCTTCTTCCCTCCCTTCCCTCCTCCCTCCCTCCCCTCCCTCCCTCCCTCCCCTCCCCTACCCCTCCCTCTCTCTCTCTCTCTCTCTCTCTCTCTCTCTCTCTCTCTCTCCCTCTCTCTCTCTCTCTCTCTCTCCTCTCTCTCTCTCTCTCTCTCTCTCTCTCTTCTCTCTCTCTCTCTCTCTCTCTCTCTCGTCTCTCTCTCTTCTTTCTTTCTTTCTTTCTTTCTTTCTTTCTTTCTTTTCTTTCTTTCTTTCTTTCTTTCTTTCTTTCTTTCTTTCTTTCTTTCTTTCTTTCTTTCTTTCTTTCTTTCTTTCTTTCTTTCTTTCTCTTCTTGTCTTTCTTTCTTTCTTTCTTTCTTTCTTTCTTTCCTCAATACCTGACACATAGTAAGCACTTAATACATGCTTGATTTTCTGGTTGGTTATTCCTCATCGATTTTCCCAGAGTACACAAAGGACTGTTCTTTTAGCTTTCATTATGGCCTCACTATTTAGAAAAGTGCCTGGCACAGAGTAGACACTTAATGACTACGTGTTAGACTGCCTGCCTGACCAGATTAGAATGATCATTTCCATGTTCTTGATGAGGAAAGTTAGGAGAGGCATGGGTGAAGAGTCACTTGCTCATGTGCACATGGAGAATCATTGTCTGAGATGATGGGGTTTTTAGGCATATGGCTTAAGAAGTTAGATTCAAGGCCAGGTAGAGAAGAGGTCATTGCTGAGTTACCATTTCTAGGCATATTAAGATTGAACTTTGTAGATTAAAAAAATTCAGTGACTGATCAATACCACAGTGTCTCATGATAGAAGATTGAATTGGTCATATATTTATTATTTATCCTAGTTAATTGGTGCTACAGCTGGAGATGTAACCATCCTGAGAACTGCAGCAGAGGGAGTCTCAGCTGTATTCAATCTTGTGTTAATAAATGAGCATAGCAAAGTTCCATGTGTTTCCAGATCTCTCATTGGAAATTGATTACTATTTGTTGTGAATTCTACTCATCACCACAGAAAGGAAAAAAAAAAAGCAAAACCTGGAAAAATAATGGACATATATATATATCCAATAAAAAAATCTCATTTATTAATTTATCTATTTATTCATTCATTTATTTATCCATTTCTTTTTTCTTTATCTATCTATTCCTCAGTTGTTACTGTCTGTCTGTCTATCTATCTATCTATCTATCTATCTATCTATCTATCTATCTATCTATCTATCTCTATCTTGGTTAATTTGCCTATTTGTCTGTCTATCCATCTATCTTGATGAGCAGCATTAGGTCATCTGTAAAGTAATGAAATCCTCTTAATGCAACTTGATTTAGAGGAAAGAATACTGGGTTTGTTCTGGTTACAAATTCATCTTCTGAACTTACTAGAGTGGTACTTACTTTCTCTTAGTTTCATTTTCCTCATCTACTAAACAGGCATGATACTATCACTTATCTCTATCTAGAAAGATTGTTGGGAGAACCAAATGCATGCTTAAAATAAGTTGAACTTGGTTTTGATGTGATGAGTTGGGAACCCAAGACCAACCTCAGAACTTTTGAATATTATTATTTATAATGAATAAATTATTAGCGATGGTCTCTGGGATGACCCTTCAGATTGGTAAATTTACTAGTCTCTGTCTTTTTTGGCTTCTAACTTTGGAGTCCCATTGGGGACTTTTTTCTGGGTGATTCTCTACGCTCAGACCTTTACTATTTTCTTTCTTCATCTCTAAACAAATCAAATTTATTTTTCCTCATATCCCTTTTCAAAGAATTTTAGAAATAGAAACTGATCTCCTGGGGTTATCTAAGTCAAACACTATCTGAAACCTAGGACTTTCTGGACAAGTGATCATCCAATCTCTATTGGAAAACCTTGAGTAATTGGAAATGGTACCCTAGACTAGAGATTCTTACACTATTTTTGTGATGGATCTCTTTGGCATGTTCATGGTAAAATCTATGAATATCTTCTCAGAATAATTTCTTTAAAGGGATAAAATAAAATATGTAGAATTATAAAAGTGACTAGTTATTTTTAAATATACGTTTTTCCCCATTCAAATTTATATATTCCCTAAAAAGTCTGTGGACCACAAGTTGTGAATATCTATTAAAAGTTGGGAAAGCTCTATATTTTCAAAAAAAAATTCCCTTTTATTCAATTCTACTTCCCTATAACTTCCACTCACTAGTCATATTTCCTCAAGGACTTACTGGGTACTGAGCAAGTAATTGTTATATTAGTGGATATAATGGGAAAAAATCCAGTTGGGGAATGCAATTGTAAAAAGCAGGAATTCTAAGCTAATGACTCCCATATGGGAAAGAAGTAAACAAAATTATGAGTAATGGGGAAAAAAACTACCTGAAAAACAAACCTTTCAATTTGAAGTCAGAATACCTAGGTTCAAATCTGGTAGTTTTACTTAATATTTGTATAATCTTAAACCTGTCAGTTCACCAATATAGAGCAGAATAGTTTTCTTATTTGTAAAACTGAAGAGTTGAGCTATGAATTTGTTATTTTCTTAGTATTTTATTTTTCTTATTACATTCCAAGACAATTTTCAGCATTTACCTTTGCAAAATCTTGTGTTCCAAATTTTTCTCCTTTTTTCCCCTCTTCTCCCTCACCAAGACACAAGCAATCTGATATAGATTAAACATGTGCAATTCTTCTAAAGAAATTTCCATATTCAAAAGAGACATATTTTCGCAGGGATAAGATTTTTCCTCAAAAAACTCTTGACTCTTCCTAGATAACAAATTCACATTCCCAACAAGAACATTTTAGAACCATAATACCTTAACCCAAAGGAATGAGTTTAATAGCAAAAACTTTAGTCACTATGGCTAGCCACAGTGAAAAAAGATGATAAGATATATGGGTCTTTAAGCTTTTTTTTTTTTTTTTTTTTTCATATTCTTTTGTGGAAGGATGACCTACTTTCAGTACATATAGGATTGGTTTTGCTGACATCATCATTGCCCCCATATGGGACTTAACCTAGTGTGGGCAGAAAGTGGAAGTGGTTTGATGAAGAGGATACATGAACTAAAGTCAACAGGGTACCATTTTGTGACCTAGCAAGAACTTACAAAGGGGAATGCAGTCAGAAATGATAGGGATCTATGATCTTGTCAGCAGTGGAAACTCCTCAAGTGGGAACTTCCTCCACCAACACAGTTGTAAACATTTCTGGTTTAGCACACAATCAATTGCTCAGTCGACTGATAGATACTTCTTATGTACCTACTATATGTTCTAGGAGCTGGACACTAATACAAAGAATGAGACAATCTTTATTGGCAAGCCATGGAGCACACATATAAGTATAGAGAGAGTAAATATAAAGAGAAGAAATGATAATTAAGAAAATTAGTTATAATATTAATTAATCATTACCTTATTTTGGGAAGAGAGAGAGAACTAGCAATGGAGGAAAGCCTTCATGGAGAAAGCAATGTTTAAGCTGGGTCTTGAAGTCTTGAAGGAAGGGACTCTATCAGAGATAAGTAGGGAATGCATTTCAGGAAGGAGAGATCTCCAGGAGAAACACAGAGATAAGAGATGGAATGCCATGTATGGGGAACAGAGAGAAGGCTAATTTGAGTGGATTATAGAATGAAGGAGGAAAGGCAATGTATAATGATGCTAGGTTATGAAAGCTCTTTAAAAGCTAGATGGTCGAGTTTGGATTGGATCTTAAAGGCAACAGGGAGTCATTGGAGTTAATTGAAGAGAAGAATGATATTCATATTTGTACTTGAGAAAAATCATTTTGTCAACTATCTGTGGAATAGTGTGGAGATGTTTAGAGTAGAGAAACCTACCCCAACGAGGTAGTGAGGGGTTATGGTGGTCTGAACTAAAGTGGAAGCTGGTAGAGAAGGAACATATTAAATATGTGGAAGTAGAAATGTCAGCAAAAAAGAAAGGTTGTAGAAGTTAAGTCTTAGGGGGTTATCCAGGGTCACACATCAAGTAACCAAAAGGGGTAGAATTTGAATCCATAACTTCCTGACTCCAAGCCCAGTACTGGGCCACATTACTCTTACTTATCACACTATGCCTCTCAGAGTCATACTGCCATTAAAAGTGATGATAATTTTAATGATGCAAAATGTCCCTTCCAGAGGTGAGTTGACATTGTTCTCAGTGAAAAGATCAGGTCAGTGCTATCACAACTAATTTTTTAAAAAATAACTGAATTTTCTCATGTCTCTTTGGACTGCCCATCACAGATATTGTTTTTCTGCCCTGGCTCTTCCTGGTCACCCTTGTCTCTTATTTTTGTCTTAGCAGACCTCATCTTCACATTTCACGCTGAATGATAATCATTAAGAGGCGTTCTCTTGAAAGCACTAGATCTCTGCAGAATGACCAATTTACTGCAACATGAACAAATCAAGGGTCTCACTGTAGGTGCAGGGAAGGTTTTAGACTTTAATGAATACTCTGTCAGGCTTGATTTGGATCCAGTTAATGAGGATCTAATCAAATTTGCTATCTGCCAAACATATTTCACATTTTGGTTGTCTGTCAACTCTTTTTTTTGCCCCTTTCTCTTTTTAGAAATATAGATGGTCTAGTTTCTTTAGCAAGGCTGTCATGCCATATGTCAAAGGTTCAGCTTATGATTTTGCTGTGCTATATCAGGAAGGTCATTTAATCTTTCTGTGTTTTACTTTCCCCATCTGCGAAAGCAAGATAACATTTGTTCTTGGTATTTCTAAAAAGAGGATTATTAGGAAGAATTACAAGGTGTTGGGAGAATCTATAAATGTCTTTGAAAATGTACAAACATCTTTCACTCTGCTGCAAAAAGCATGTTTTTTTTTTTTTTTTTTTTGTTTGTTTTTTGGTTTTTTTTAATTGAGCTAATCCCATTTATAACAAATTCTGTGTATAAAGATTTGGATTGGAAGCTAGAAGCTCATGAACTTTAATTTCTGGGGCTGTCAAATCCCTTTTCATGATTCCTAACAAGAAATTCATTCGTTCCTCAGTTTCTCCATTGGTAAAAATAGGTTGAATGGGAAAAAGAAATAAATGCTTAGCATGTGCCAAATACTTCACTAAATACAGGGCATACAAATTAAAATTTAGATGATCTTTCCTTTCAAGAAGCCCACATTCTTCTAACTGGGGCAGGCTACACATTTAGCAGTAGTTCACATGGAGAGGTCCAATAGTCCTTAGGGGTGTAGCAGCTATTCAAATAGTGATACCCAGAGGATCAGTAGTAGAGACAGAAGACTCCATTTTTGAGAACTCAAGTTGGGTTTACTTGTAAATTAAAAAAGAAACACTTTGAATTCAAATTATCCATTATTGGCAATAACTTGAAATTTACAAAAGTTAACTTGTTTTATATTCTGGCAGCCTTCAGAATTCTCTTTGCAACAGCTGCTTATGCAGCTGCTTTTCATGTATTAATAATGTGAAATCAGGATTGTTGCTAGCAATTTGAAATGTATAGATAAATATTTATTGATTTGTTGCCTTGTACTTATAAAAAAAAATCTTACCCCAAATATCCTAGTATAGACATGTTGTTTATGTACAATGAGGGCATTTTTTTTAAATAGAGAAAAAGAACAATTCTATCTAGTTACCTGTTTAATACAATAGATGGGGGGGGAAAATAATGGTCTGATTGTTATAGGGAATTATACCTTAACAGCATTTAAAACTATTTGCATGCCTTTTGCCTTGTGGCTCAAACTCCCTATCAATCCCTCTGTTTCCCATCATGTCCTCATTCATCTATCTTCCTTTTTTCCCTGTTCCCTCTGGGATTCAATGAGAAGACATGTTGCATTAAGCCTGTGAATTTCCCATTGGCGCAATTCCAACTTTCAGAATTTTTTTTATTTTCCCAAAGTGAATCACCAGACACTGTTGTTTGTGATTGGTGTGTCATTTGCTGTGAAGTCTGGGCATGTCCAAGTGTCATTGCAAAAATGTAAACAGAAGGACTTTGTGGTTGCCCTAGGCTCAAGGAACACTCCTGGTTTTACACAGAACTGAAATGAGAATGGGAAATGTGTGTGTGTGTGTGTGTTCACATGTGATACTCAATAATATGTAGCTAATGTTTAAGAAAAACCTTTTAAACTATATAACATCCATTTTAAGTTGGAGTAAGCTGAGAAAGGGGCCATTTTTGTTCAGTTATTCATGACTTTTCATGAGCCCATTTGGGGTTTTCTTGGCAAAGATACTAGAGTGGTTTGCCATTTCTTTCTCCAGCTCATTTTACAAATGAGGAAACTGAGGCAAACAGGGTTATGTGATTTATTCAGGATCACCCAGCTAGTAAGTGTCTGAAGTCAGATTTGAACTTCCTGATTTCTGACCCAGCGCTTTATCAACTGCTCCACTTAATTGCCCTAAAGGTACCATTAGCTGATGAAATATTAAGGTAAATGATGAGATATTTGGAAGAACAGTATCTGAAGTCCCAGAAGTCATTTAGTATTACAACTGGAAACCTCTATAACATCTCTGACAACTGGTCTGTCCTTGAAGTTTGAATACGAAATGTATGCTCGCCAAAAAAATTTTATGGAAAACTCACACGGGGGAAGCATTCACAGGGCGGTCAGAAAAAGTAATACAATTATCCTGTCAAAGTCTCAAGAACTTTAGAATTGATTATATATCATGGAAGACACTGGTACAGGACCTCCCATTATGGTGTGCTTTCATCATAGAAGGTATTGAGCAAAGCAGATTGAATTAGCTCAGAAGAAACATGCGATATGCAAAGTTAGAGAAGTTGTCCCAAGTGTTCATAGAGACTATTTGTGTGTGACCTGTGGTGGGACATGTCAAGCTCATATTGGTCTGATCGGCCACATTTGGACACTTTAACTTGATTCTAACGTAGTGATGCCGTTTTGGTCCTCTTCAAGAACAAAACAGCAACCAACCAACCAACCAGCCATTGACATGGAACTTAACAATGCCCTAAACCAACCCACTTGAACCATTCTAATAAGCTAGTTTTGTTTTTCCTCTCCTTAAAGTTTAGATGTAGAGATGAAGTGATTTGCCTGGGATTATACAACCAGGAAATGTGTGAGTTGGGATTCTAATCCAAATCTTGCCAACTTTGAGTCCAGGCCTCAATAGACTACATTGCTTCCCAGAGAAGAGTTCACTGGCATTGGAGGGAATCCTCATATAAACAAAATCACTAGTCCTGCAAATATTGACCAATTCATGTTGAAAGTACCAAATATGTGGGTAATATTTGTTACTCTTGAAGAGATGGCTGAGGCAGAAGCTATGAACAAACTCAAAAAGACTGGACAAATTAATAAATGATCCAGCTTAGATGGAAGAGCTAGGAGGTCTTGAACCTATAAGCTAAACACAGAATGATAAGTTCCTATGGCATTTGCTTTGTGGATGTTAGTGGAAGTTAGATTTTGATGGCTTATGATCTATCCTGCTGACTATTTCTATTTCCCTTCCATTTTCCTGACTCATTTGGTCCTTGTTTCTTGGATTTTCAGGTAAACTCTTGCTACTTGATATGGAGATCATAGAAAACAACTCCAAGATGGGAGATTTGGATGAATTTGTTTTACATTTATATGCTCTAGAATTTTGATGGTTGTAAGTACAAGATAGTCTGCTCTGGCCATTAAATTTATAATTCAAATTCTTCAATAGTATAATTTTTTGGGGGAGAAAATGTTCAACAAATGCCACCATATATGTGTCATTTCTCTGGATAAAATGTGTTTGTTTTTCAAGCTAGTAATATTTGTCTTTTCCTGAAATTACTTTGTATTTACTATATATCTATTTATATGTCTATACTTATATCTATTTATGCTTTTCTTTCCATTTCTGAATCTTCCTCCCTCTCTTTTCTTTCCTTTCTGTTTATGATTTGTATTTTAAGTAACTTCTCAATGCTCTAGACAACTCTCTAACTAGAAATTGCTGAGAAGGTATAGATCAGTAATGGAGAAGGAGTTTCCTCCTCTGGGAATTCCAGATACCAATCAACTCATGGGTCCAGTTTTCTTTATTTTGTGTTTATTTATCTGTGAATGCATCATTTCCCCTCTGAGATTAGGGACCACTTCAACTTTAATTTTGCATCTCCAGGGCAAGAAAAGTGCCTAGCATGCAGTAGGTACTTAATACATGCTTACCAAATTGAATTGAATTTCAATGATGTGACTTTTTCCTGAGTATGAAATAGTATTTGTTTGAAGAATTCTAATCAGGAAGGGAATAAGCATTTATTAAATACCTGCTCTGTGCTGGACACTGTGCTAAAGACAATCCACCTTTAGTGGCTCGCTGGAGTCTAGTGTCTAAATTTCTATGGGAACTCAGGACTTCCTAACTCCAGCTAGCTCAATCTGTCAGGCCTACCCAGACTGTATTTTGTTTTTATCAGTAAATTTTTCCAAGTATGAGGAAAATGCAAAATTTGCTTAATTTCAATCTCATACCAGAATTTGTCATTTGTTTTAAATCAAAAGAAATGCAGATGTGACAATCATATCCTTTTTTTTTTTTTTTTTAACCATCCAATGATTCCATTAGAATAGGAAGTTCCCAGTGAAGGGACTTCCTCTACTAATGTGAATAGTAATTTACAGTCTTCAAGGGTTGCTTATATCCCAAAGTACCAAGCATAGGCAGACACACCAGTTGGAGTACCAACAGATCAAGTAACCACAATGTATTGGATGGGACTTGAACCCAGTTCTAACCTGTTATAAAGACCAGCTGATTATTTATTTTTATACAATTGTCTCTCATACATTTTTAAAAGTTGAAAAATACCATTACTAGATGTTCTTATATAACCACAAAGTGTGTTCTTTTTTATAATCATTATGAAAATTAAGAGGTTTCTTGTCTTCACCTGCCAGAAAGAAAGCACCTGTTATGTGTTAGACAGAAGGAAGAACAGTTCTTTCTTGAGCACACAAACTAATAATGTAAATATGCTTACCAAAAGCACTCTGTAGCTTAAAACAACTGCAGACCAGAGGTTCATATTGTACTGATAACATCCTGTCCTGTCTGGTTGCGATGTGGTTGATATAAGCCTTCTCCTTCCGTCAACAATGATGAAGCTTGTTTTGCCCAAAAGCCACATTCTCAGATCGATGTCCATTGAATGGCTCTTGTTGCTGCTTTTTCTTTGCTTCTCTCTTTTTAAGGACTGTATTCCTAATTACTTTAAGAAAGATCCCTGTTGACATTAAGCTTTATATTTTTCTTCATTTAGTATTTTTTCTCCTTTGTTTCTCTCTTACTTATGCTCATTTAAAATACCAAGAATCTTTCTAAATGGCCTCTTTATCAATTGCACCTAGGACTCTGATATTAGGATACTTGTTTCTTCAAAACCTTATGCCATGAGCCCCCATCACTGCATTTTTTTTACCTGATCAAAACAGATAACCATGAAGTCAAAGCAAGGACATTTACAGAAAGAGAAAAATCAGTCAAAAAACTGTCCAAGGCATTAAATGCTCTGAACCCTCACATGACTGCTTTTTCCTCCGGTGTCCTGGAGGAGTGCTCATCTCAGTGCCCAATTCACAAAACTATCACTATGAATAATTTGGACACTATATTATTATAGTCATAGGAGTGTTCTGTTTCCTTTTACAATTTCCCTGCTTGGTAGTCATCTAGAGTCTCCTTGAAGATACTCTTCACCTCCTTAAGTCCCATAATGGACTCACAAGGGAGTCCACCCAATTGTTAGAATTTTCTTCTTCATTTTGAGCCAAAATCAAACTTCCTGCAATATCAATCTATTGGTTTTCCTTTGTCTTTTTGGCTTCATAAAAAAAGAATAGTCTCTCTTCTACATAACTCTTTAAATATTAGAAAACACATTTATATCCCTTTTCTCCTTACTATTCTTTTTAAAAAATTTTTTGAGATAATTTTGAATCATCTCATCATATTATCAGTATAGTACTTATATGTACTGAGCTTATTAAAATCTTGAACTCTTTTTCCTCATGTACTTCTTTATTTCTTCTACCAGCCCAATCTCTACTTGTTCAGGTATTTTTCCAAATCTAAGGACAGGATGTTGTCTATTGGCCATCTTTTCTAGCATTCTGCTTTCCAGCGATGTCTTTATCAAATGTCATGGAAAATGATGGACAGAATAGGATAACAGTATGGTATCTCTCCTCTTGCACCCTTCCCCCAATCTCATCTTTGGAGAGATGTGAACACATTGATTAATATTTTTTGGATCCAATCAGTCAATTCCAAAGTTTTTATATTATGGTATTATACAACTCTCCATCTTGTGCACACAGATATTATCATTATTTTTTTTTTACTGCCTCATTGAAACCTAGATATACTCTATACATAGAATCCCTGATTGACCAGACAGAAAAGGAAATGGGGTTCAGTTTATCTGGTGATTAATTAACTTCCACTGCCTCTTAAAGATCACTTTTCCCCCTTTTAAATGCTCACGAATATTCCCTTTATTAATGCATTCTATAATTTTATTAGGCATTGAGGCAATCTCACAGCACTATAATTTGAAGGAGACACAATTCTACTTATGAAAGTCAGGACTTTTGCCCATCTCCATCTATACTCTATTTCTCTTATTTTTTTGTGATTTCTCAAAGATCACTGATGGTAACTCAACAATATATACTCTTCCTTCTATATCCAAGATTTAGGTCATTATCTGAGCCAGGTGACTTGAAGTTAATTAAAATGGGAGCAGTTAGATGCTCTCATAAAATTTTGTTCATCTTGAATTATTAACCATTTTTGTTTTATCCTTCCCATTTTGAAGGTGTTTTGGTAAAGAAAACAGAAAATGGGATGGATTCCCAAAAGGAGCTCTAATGATCATTTTTTCCTGCTTTTCAATATAATTAGAGATGGTATTGTTCCTCTTTATAGCAGGGTTTTTAATCTATGTGTCATGAACTCTTTTCAAGTCTGGTGAAAATTGTATACCTCTTCTCAGAATAATGTTTTAAAATGTATAATAAATGTGTAATAAAAACAATAAATAAAAAAGGAAACCAATTATATTGAAATATGATTATCCATTTTTTTTTAAGTTCAGACACTCTTAAATTAAGTACTCTTGTTCTGTTTGGTTAACCAGAAACCTTATAGATGACAAAGTCAAGAGCTGAAAGGTCCTTAGAGTTCATAGAGTTCAACCTCAGCAGAACTGAATTTCAAAATTGGACTAAAGATTCATCAGATTTATTACTGCATCATCACCAAATCAATCAATCAATCAATGAAGCAAGCTAGCATTGTGCTAGGTTATGAAGATACAGTGACTAAAAGAAAAATAAATCAAACAGAAATTTTTAATAATTTTGCAAATGCAATTAAAGGAGGTATGGGACAGAGTAGAGCTGCATGAAGAGGTCCTGTATATCCAACATAAATAGGTCAGAGCCAGCCTTCCTTCCATACCTAAGGCAGGAAAAAACCCATATTCTTGAGTGCCTAAAGGCAAGACAAAGATGAAGGTATCCAAATATCAAAGTAAAGAGTCTGGAGATCAATATGGCTTAGTTCATGGTGTGGAGCTATTGTTTTTTTGAAGGTGCTCCCAGGCTATTTCACTGGGTTTCCTAACAAGCTTCTAATTTGCCTGATGCTTGGTATTGTTGAGACTTGCCACTAATGTGGGCTGTGATTTCTATGAGATGGCATCTCTCCATTTTTATAAAGGTTATTCCATTTCCCTCCTCTTTCTCAGAATATGTTTTCTCTCGCTGTCTCTCTCTTTCTTGCTCCTTCCTTCTTTCCTTCTGTTACATCTTGGATATCAGTAAATGCTAGAGAGTTCGATTTATTATTTTTGATTGATTTTTGATTTTGATTGATTCCTAGGTTTAGGAAAGTGATGAAGAAAATGTTAATAATATACAATAAACTTAAAATGTATCCTATATATATGTATATATATATACATATATATATATATATATATATATTTTTTTTTTATTAAGCTGGCTTTTAAACATTTTCCATTATATTGCTGGGCAAAATGTACTCTCACTGATATATTCTGTGAATGTGTGAATGTATGTGACTCAAAGTCATTCCCAATTTCCAATTTAAAATATATTAATTTAAGAACCTCTTAGTCAAGAAGGTCTTGCTTCAGTGACTGGGAAGAGATAGCAGGATAATGAGACATGTTTTTTGGACATGGTCATTGTGGAGATTTGTTTTGTCTGACTATGAAAATCTGTTGCTTTTTTTTTTTTAATGAAAAATAGAGAAGAGAAGAAAGAAAATGCATTTTTGTTAATCCAAATTAATTAAATTAAAAGAAATAAAATCTTTGGAAAACATGTGATGTTTGAGAAAAGAAAAGATAGAAATGAGAGAGAGGCAATGAGACAGAGAGAAAGGAGAATAGAGAAGGAGAGAGAATGAGAAAGAGAGGGAAAGGGATTGAGGGAGAGAGAAAGAGATAGAGAGAGACAGAGATGGGTAAGTTCTCACAAGCTCCTTTAAAATGAGCTTTAGATGGATGAGTTGAGACAAGGCTTAGATACAAAGACATGAAGACCAGGATCTTATTTTGTATTTTTAAACTGAATGCCTTCCAAGATAGGCCAGGGGAATGTAGAGCTAAGAGATGGAAATAAGTCATTGGAAAAAAGAATAAGTAACCAAGGACATTGGGGGTGAGAGGGGTAAAAATGGAAATTCTAATTCATAGTGAACAATAGTTATGCAAAAGATGATACTAAAATAGGAAGGAGCATTACTTTTTTGAAAGGGCAAGACAGAGAAAAGTTGTAGGAGTGAAAAGAGTTTGCTGAGCTGAATTGTACCTTGTGTGTACTTTTTAGGAGCTAACCCACCCACTTTCATTTTATCCAGCATGGGGCATTAGTTTTGGTGAGTCATTTTGTGAAAATGTAATACAAAAACATAAGATACATTTATATATATTTTTGGATTGCATTGTCTGTTTTGGGCATACATCATATATAAATGTCCCATTTTGTTTGGACCAAAATCAAGGTTGTGCTGGAGCCAACTCTAACTGAAGTGGGAGAGTGGATTGTTAAATAAGTAGCATAATAAATTACCTCAGAAGTTAGCAAATACTACAATTTAGGTCTTGATTTATTGTTCTGTTAATTGTCTAGGTTTAAGAAAGTAATGGGGAAAATCTTAATAATGCATATTAAGCTGTGTGCATTTTGTTTTCTTGAACCAACTTGTTAAATATTTAGTAGCATACCACTGGACAAAATGTGCTCTCATTGATCTGTGCTGTGAGTCGAAACCGGAAAAACTCTTTAACTCAGTCTTTCTACACACATCTCCAACTGCATTTAGAAAGACAGTGTTCATAGACAGAGTTGTGAATATAAAACAGAGTTTATAGGGGAAAAAACTGAGACTAGGGTATTTGCCATAGGTCATGGAGGTGTGAGATGGATCAAAATAGATTTTGAGCTCAAGCTTCAGAGCCAGGTAATCTTTCTGTTGTACCAATCACGGGTCTTTATGGCTCCTTTGAGATATCATGAATTTAGGGACAGAAAGGACTTTGCAAGGGTATGTAGCCCAACACTTTTGTTTTATAGTTGGAGAAACAAATGCCTGGTACATAGTAAGCACTTAATAAATGCTTATTGACCATCTGACTGAAGCCCTGAGTAACTGAAGTGACAAAGGAAAAAAAAAAGTGGAAGATATTGGATTTGAAACCAGGTCTTTAGATGTTAAATTCCATATTTTTTCTACTGTATTATGTATTTCTTAGAGTTGGCTGCTCTTCAGTAGAGGCTTTCAAGCAAAAGTTGCAGACAATTAGTCAGGTGTGATATAGATCAGGTTTTTGTTCATACATAGAATTTTTTTGTGCTTTGTGGTCTGAGATCCTGTGAAGCTGTGATCCCCAGAACGCAATGATTTGTGGGGTTTCCTCCCTTTCCCCAAACTCTAAGTTTGTGTCTCAAAGATGCTTTTTAACACATATGCTGGATATTCCATTGCTGTTTGCTAATGCTGTTGATGTCTTAAGCATTGTTTTGTGTTCTCTTTATGATGAACTTGAGTTATATAAACAAATACAATCCAGGCACCATTCACACTGATTCATAAGTAATTGATAGGTGACAAATTTGCAGGCTTAAACATTTGATGTCTGGGTTCTAAAACAGACCCTGCTTTAAAGACAAAGATCTTGACTATTTTATTGGGAGTACAAAAATTTCTGAAACCACAGGCTAACAAATAAAGGTTTATCAAAACCACAGCTCACGAAAAACGGACATTGTATGTGTTTATGTCATGATAAAGAAAGAAAGTGAATAAGCATTTATTAAGTGCCTACTATGTACCTGTCACTTAATTCTGTTTATCTCAGTTTCCTTGTCTATGAATTAGAGAAGAAAATGGCAAATCAGTCCAGTTTCTGTTCCAAGAATGTCCCAGACAGGATCACAAACAGTTAGACGTGACTGGACTGAACAATATTCACTTATTACGTGATGTTATGAATAAGAATGACTTATGTGAAAGTCTTATTTTTATTAAATTGTAGATTCCAAAGGTTGATGCTTATATCTTATCTCTATGTCTCCAAGGACCTAAAACAGTCCCTCTAATACATTCTATATATGTAAATAATAGTTGACTTTTTGGAACCCCTGCGTACAACTTTGCATGTGTCTCTACTTATTCAATTTGTTATGCATACATGTTAGGAATGTTCATAAATTCTTACTAATAGCTAAATAAAATATTTAATAATAAATTTAATAAATAAATTTAAATTTATTTACATTTATATTAAATTCAACAATTAAATTAATGAATGAATAAGACGATTTATGATTAAATTTCCTAATAACTAAAACAAAAATGAAATTTCTTTGCCATTGTTCAAACCTCTTTGGATGATCTAAAAAAATGTTTCATATAAAACACAAGTAAAGCCCTGTTTCATGTAAAACACAAGTAGAGCCCTGGTTTGGTGATGTTAATAGGTATTACTAGATGCTCTACCACTTGTTTTTATTTACAACCCCTGTTTTATGTTGTATTAACTGGCTCCTTTTTTGTGCTAAGTGTAGAACCCCAGTGAATGGAAAGCTTTCTCACTATTTATCTACCTTTTTTTTTCTTTTTTTTCTTTTTGCAGTAAGCACATTCTGCACACCTAACCCCCTTGCTTTTCAGAAAGCATGAGTAGTCAAGCCATTGCTTCTCAAATTAATGCAGCTACAAATAAACACACACACACACACACACACACACACGACACACCAAAAAAAGCCTCCAAAGTCAAGAGATTTAGAAATAGGGAATTTTAGGGATAGCTGGCTTGTGTAGTGGATAGAGTACGAGGCCTGGAATAAGAAGGACTTGAGTTCAAAATCCATCTTGGATACTTATTAGGTATGTGGGCATTATTTAATTTCATATAGAATTATAGAACTGGAAGACATCTGGAGATTATCTAGGCAGATGTGACCCTTACCAGTGATCATGTGGAAAGATTCTTAAGTGATGTAGACTATAGAGCTCTGGACTTAAGACTGGAATATAAATGCTGCCTTTGGCACTTATGGAATTGTATGACTCCAGTCAAGTCACTTAACTCCTCTCAACTTCAGGTCCTTCAGCTGTAAAATGGGGATAATGGGCCAAGTGCTTGTCACTGAGGGCCAGCTTTCTTCACTTTGGCATAGCTCTATACACAGTTAGCTACAGGAAGAATGCATTTTTCAAACACAGCAACTCTGGAAGACTGACTGCTAAGTTAGGTGCACAGACAAAAGTAAAGCTGTTTGCAGACTTAAAAACTCTATGTGAAAACTACTAATATATCTGAAATATGGAAATGTTAATTTATATTGCTATGCTAGATCTAGTTGGATCTGACCACCTGCCATCTTGTAATCCCTTATCATTTTCTCTTTCTTACACTTCTTTTGTATTTTGTATTTGCATGCATATTTATGCCCTATCTTCTCAATTTCTCTTTGGATTAGAAGTACCTTTCAAACTATTTTTTCTTTGTCTCTGCATCTCCAGAGCTAGTTCCCTGTTTTATTTTATTTTATTTTATTTTTTGAGGCAATTGGAGTTAATTGACTGGATCAGGGTCACACAGATAGTAAGTATAAAATGTCTGAAACTGGATTTGAGCTCAAGTCCTACTGAATTCAGCACCAGTGCTCTGCCTAGTATGTCATCTAGCTGCCTCTCCCTCCCTCTTAAAAAATCAGAACTGGGATTTCATCTAAATAGAGATCTCCTAGTAAGGAAACTTCATCTACCAGTGTAAGTGGCTACCTATCCTACCCTATCCTATCTGTCCTATCTCACTCTACCTTAATCTATATCCCATCCTGTCCTATCCCATCCCAGTCCACATCATCCTATCCTATCCCATCCCATCTGAACTTTTTTTTTCCCCATTCCATCCTTCCTCATTCTATCCCATCCTATCCTATCTTATTCTATCCCATCCCTCCTCATTCTATCCCATGTCATCTGACCTTATCCTATTCCCATTCTATTCCTCTTCATTCTATCCATCCTCTCCTATTACATCCCATCCTATATCATCCCATTTGACCTTATCCTTTCCACATTCTATTCCACCTAATTCCAACCCCCCCATTTTATTCTATCCTGTCCTCTCCCATCCCATTCCACCTCATCCTATTCCATCCTGTCCGATCCTATCCTATCCCATCCCATCCTCTCCCATCTTACCTCATTCCATCCCATCCCATACCATCCCATATCATCCCATTCAGCCTTATTCTATTCCCATTCCATCTCTCCTTGTTCTATTCCATCCCATCTGACTTTTATCTTATCCCCATTCCATTCCACCTTATTCTATCCCATTCCCTTCCATCTTATCCTATCCCCTTCCCTTCCTACTTCATTCTATCCCATTCCATCTCATCTCATTCTATTCTATCTAATCCCACCTCATTCTATCCCATCCTATCTCATCCCATCCCTCCCATCCCATCCCATATCATCCAACTTTATCCTATCCCCATTTCATCCCACCTCATCCTCTCCCATCCCATCCCATCTGACCTTATCCTATCCCCATTCCATCCCATCCCACACTCTATTCTATCCAATCCCACCTCATTCCATCCTATCCCATCCCACATCATCCTATCTCATCCTATCCTATTCTTATTTATCATTCCATCCCATCCCATCCTATTCCATACTACCCTTTTATCCTACTGCCCTTATTCTATCCTATGCTTTCCAACCCAGTCCTTTTCTCTCCCTTTCTTCCTCTGACCTCATGTTAATTGGTGGATAAATTTCAGTTTTCTACATGTGAGAAGATGTAGGCAACCTATATAAACTCAGCTTTTGCAAGTTATTTCCAGAGTTATTTGGGTGGGATGAGGAAACTGTCGGTTGTTATGATTGAGGCAGAGGATAATTGCCTATCCAAATCTGTGGATTACTTCTCTTTGCTTTTCATGTTTTCTAGTTGTTCAGGCTATTTTGGTAGAGAAGGTAGGGGTATTTCATTACTTATTGGCTTTAGCTTGAGAGAAGAGTGGAGATTATGGCTTTAATCTGGTGTGGAATTTCACACATGGTTATATTTCCTTACCCCTGAGGTGAGAGAAATGGCCTAAGCATTTTCCATATTTACTTATATCACTTGAGAGTGATGGGTTTTCAAGCCTTTGTGAGCAGCTAAAGGGAGATGCAAGGACCTAGCAAGATGATGGCTCTGGCCTGTGGGTTTATTCTTATTTGGGTAAACTGCTTATCCACAGTTTCTAATTCATTGCTCTCGGGGAGAATGGTGACTCTAACTATCAGTCTCCAGAGCAAATAAAATTGAGAATGGGGAATAAGTGGCTCACTGGCAGCTATGTCTGTGCCAAGGGGAGACAGCAATTGCTTTGACTGGATTCACAGTTTTTTGGTTCTTGTTTATCTGTTTCTTCTGGCTTTGCTTTCTTTGCCCCATTTCAGTTCATAAAGTATTTTGATATTTCTCTGAATCCCACATAGTCATCATTTCTTATGGCTCAGCAATAATCCATTTTATTCACATACCACAGTCTCTTCAACTATTCACCCAATGGTGAACATAAAATATGTTTACAGTTTTGTGCCTTAGATATTTCAAATGTATGCATATATACATGCATGAGTGCATGTATATACATATAGACATACATATAGTGTACCGTATCTATGTATCAGTGTGTAGATATATACATAAAATACATATTACATGTAATCTAAATGTATATTATATAGTACATGTATGTATGTCAGATATACATATGTGTGTGTCTGCATGTGCACACACATTTGGACAGACATATATATTGTACCATATCTGTGTGTAGATGTGCATAGGTCCACATTTTTATATATATGCATATATATACCACTTATATATTTATATTATATATGTGCATATATCCACATGTGTATATATAATGCGTATATGTATGTATGTATGCACATACATATCCACCATTAACTTTGGCTTGTGTAATCCTGAAGATGAGATCTCTGAGTCAAAGAATATGAGCAATTTACAAACTTCTGGGGCAATTCCAAAATCTCATGCAAGAACCATTTTATTAAGCACCTACTATGTGCAAGAAACTGCTACAGCAATAAAATAGTGTGGGTTCTGTTTCTGACACATAATGGCGATGGAACCAGGGACATAGTACAATATATAAAGTGAGTTGCTAATGCAGAATCATTCTGAAGTAATACCACATTTTAACCTTGCCTGCCTGACCATGTGTCATATGTGGAGCCTCCAAAGGAGGACTCAGGGAAGGAATTAACTCCATGCTCCTTGGGGCTAATCCCATCTCCTAAAGAGCCCCTAAGTACCTACCATGATCGCTAACCCATCTCCTCATTTGAAATATGGGTGAATCACAATATTAAGAAGCTAAATTACCCTCTTTTGCAAATGTATACCCATCAGAATTGTCTTTCGAAAAGTAGTCTTTCTTTGAATCCCTATAAGTGAACTATAGTGTTTCAGCTTTGGTAATTAAATTAAAAAAAAAATAAACTCCTTTTAATTTTTCTTGCCGAGTTTTGCCTCTTTTATCAGGACAAAGACCCAAATGTAGAATTTAACATTTAACAATAGGTTTATGGGATCAGGGATGGAAAGACAAAAAAGAAATCTGAGCCTACCTACTTCAATACTCCCATTTTTCAAATAATGAAACTGAGACTCAGGGAGTCACACAGGTAGCAGACATTGGGTATAGTTCTTGAATGTGGGTCATAGAACTATAGGACTGGAGAGGGTTTCAGAGACCATTTAGTACAGTCTACATGTAGGGAAATTTCAGACTTAAAAACTGAGCAATTTGTCTAGATTTACACAGGTCATAGGGTCATAGAATTAAATTTGAAAGAAATCTCAGCGGCTATGTAGTTTAATTCCATTTTATAGGTGAGAAAACTGAGACAAGTTTAAACAATTTGTCTCAGGTTATATTGATAGCAAAAGTCAGCCAAGAGTATCAATCTATAACAGGTTGTCTCTCTGTCTCTGTCTCTCTGTCTCTCTCTGTCTGTCTCTCTGTCTCTGTCTCTCTTATCCAGGATCACACACAGCTAGTAAGTGTTAAGCATCTAAGTCCAGGGCTGGTGCTCTATCCATTGTACCATCTACCTGTCCCCAAATCTCCTTTTTTCCTTTATAAGAATTCAGTTAACTTTATTAAATTTAAAAATCAGTACAAGTTATGACTAACATTTTATACACAACTGGGTGGTTGGCCAGAAATAAATAAAACCACAAATAAGCATTTTTTTTTTTCTTTAAAGAGAAAGCAAGTTCAAAAAAACTAGGTTTACCTAGATCTCCTAGTTTTATTCTTTCCCACCTAAAAGATTTGGTCATCACTACCTTTTTTAGAGTAGCTGAAAATTTGGCTTTTGGAAGATATTTTATAATCAGTGATAGATAAAATATATCTATGTGTGAAACTAATCCATAATATTTAGGATGTGCAAGAGCAAAATGAAGGTGAAAACTGTACTAGACTAGAGGCTTATGCTCAACCTTTATCTGAAACATTGATCAACATTTCCCATATTATAAATTATATTGCTGAAAAACACAAAATCTTTAGTATGTTACTAAACTTTATCAAATAGTCCCAACCAGAACATTTTAATTAGCAGCATAACTAGGTTAAAACAAATGAACAGGTTTACATATTCAGAGAGGTGCTTTTGAAAATTTAGGTGTAAGACTGAATACATTTCACCAAATAAGATTTGCTTTATTTTACATATCGCAAATCTCCTTTTTCTTGAAGAAAAATAATAATTATTTTTGTACAAAAAAGGGGTAGCATGCTTTAAAGAAATGAAGTCAACTGAAATATTGGTTCCAGTCCTGCCTTTGGTAGACTGTGTGCCATACACACTTAACTTCCCTGATTCTCACTTTCTTCATCCGTAAAATGGGAATGGTAGCTTGACAGGGCCGTTGTAAGGCTCAAATGATGTATCTAATCAACCTGAACCAACCAGGTTTAGTCTTCCTGATTATCTGCTCATTCAGTCTTGTGTAACCCACAGGAACACCTTCCTATCAGTGAAGCCAGGAAATCTTCCTTCACTTTACTGAAATGAGATGAATCTGGTTACAGTGCAAGGAAGCATTTATCCTGTTCTGCTCAGACAGTTTCCTACATGGAGTCTCTATCCATGAGCCTAGAATGGGGGAAGGGCTAGGTAAATGAAGAGGGGAGATAGGGCACTTTCTCTGTGAGCCTTACCCTGGCTCAGCTCCCATATCAGTTAGCCCCTCAGAAATCTAAATCCCTGATGGAGAATCTCAGCCTGCCTGTGCTAAGTGATAACCTAATTACCATTTCACTTTCTCTGGAGTGAGGAGATAAATGATACAGAGATCAATACACTGGGATGGGGAAGGATTTTTTTTTTTTTTTATTGACTCACATAGTTTATCTTCAAGCCAACACCACAGAAAGTGCAATCCCTGCCTGCCCATCTTGCAGGCGAAGAGGAGGTCACTGGCTATGTCTTTAATAAGAAAGTTTTAGAGAAAGAATTAACTCAGTGAATTCATTTCACTTTAATTCAATAAATATTCCAAAAATGCCAGGCACTGTGCATTGGAAACACAAAGAGAAAAATATAATAGATAGTCAGTTCCTGGCCTCAAAGAGCTTTCTATTATTATCCCCATTGTAAAATGCGGAAAATGAGACTGAGAGAGAAGTACCTAGAGTCTCATAACTAATAAATGTCCAAGGCAGGATTTGAACTCAGGATTTCCCAACTAGCAACACATCCAAAGTAGTCTGAAGAAGCTAAGAATACTAACTCTAGTTCAGGGAAAGACTTTGTGTAGGAGGAAATACCACATAAGTTCATTTTAAAAGAAATTAATTTAGAGTCAGCATGGTGTAATAGCCGGGGAAGAGTCAGCTAGTTGGAAGAGTGGAACTGAGCATTGTATTTGGACTCAGGAAGATCTGAATTCAAATCTATCCTTGAATATTTACTATCTGGGTGACCCTGGACCAAGCACTTCACTTCTTTTTATTTCAGTTTTCTCACATGCAAAATGGCTATAATAACAGTAGTTGTAAGGATCGAGTTATTTGTAAAAATGTTTAGCACAATGCTTGATAAGGAGATACTTAATATTTATTAAAAAAGTGAAGTGTTAAAAACGGACTAACTTGAAGCGATCCTAGCTTCATATCTTTTAAGTTAGATACTTTTAAGCTAGATAACCTTGTGGAATTATTTAACCCCTTTTCCTCTCTTTCCTTATCTGTAAAGTGAAGGGCTTCATTCTTTAAAGTCTTGCCTATGATCCCAAATAGTGCCATGCTGGTGACATATTATAATTAATCAACTTTTAATATAACATGATGTTGCATGACCCCAATCACTTTACTGGGCTAGTAGTACCTGGAACAGAATTGAAGCTGTTTGCTACTATGCAGTGTTTTTTATGCATCCAAAGTCTATTATTGAGAGCATGCTCCATTAGCCTGTGAAATTCTCTTGTCTTAGAGAGGTCATGATTACATACTCTGAAAACAAGGAATTGATTTCCATTCAAAGCAAAGGGCCTAGAGCTTTAAAATGGAAAGCCTCAAGAATTGGGCAACCCAAAATTTTGAGTACATCTCTTGGTCCCTTGTCATCATTATTTAATTTAGAATATGGAGGGACCTTAATCATTTTTTTTTCCAATGCCCAGTCAAGCTGTTGATTACCCATGATTCTTTTCCTTGATGGTGCAATGTCGTGTTAAGAATTGTTTATTTGCTTTTTCCCCCTGAGAAGTGGTAAAGAGCAAAACATCTCACAAATAACTAATGGACTGAGAGTAAAACCACTTTTTGATTTATGAGCTCTTTTCTTCTAAGCCTATTTCTGAGCAACACAATAAGCATGGGATTAGTGAGGTTCAAAGCCAGCCCTGTCAATGGGAATCTGATACAAAAATGGCAGCTTTGTGTTTTCACAGCCTAAATAAAGTCAAGGTTATGAAAAACTGGGATATGAAATAAGGGCGCTGTCATGATTTCAAAATGGAAGCCAAAGTTCCTTCATTATTGTTCTTTCTGATGGACTGATCAATATTCCCTTTCTCCTATGGTTAATTAACCAAATCCTCCAGTTCATCTCCTTATTTTGTACTCCTGTAAGCCCTGGCACCCAGACACATAGACCTGGACACAAATCCCATTCTGTTGCTACCTTCCTACCCCCTCTCCCTACCCTTAACCATAGTTTCATTTCATCATAAATCATAATTTTAAAACTCAAAGGGACCAAAGAAGTTGCATATAAAAATTTCTCCAGGCACAATTTCCTCATGCTCAGAGTCTTGGATAGCATGTTAATAAAGGTTTTTTTTTTTTTTTTTTTTGTGGGATTTTCTGTTTGCAACCTCCCCCCCTCCATGTAACCATAAATCTCCTTTTCTCTGATTTCAATTCAGTTTTTAAAATTTTAAAAAATTCTTTTAAGTGCCTCAAGTAGTTGCTTTAAGTACCTCCCCGCAGTGAAAATGGTAATTTTGTGTTTCAGAAGCAAGAAGATAAAAGTTTAGAATGATATATTTTTAATCTTTAACTGGGCCTTGAATAGCAATACTAATGGTTACAGCTTTTCTTTCTTTTCCTTTCTTTCTTTCTTTCTTTCTTTCTTTCTTTCTTTCTTTCTTTCTTTCTTTCTTTCTTTCTTTCTTTCTTTCTTTCTTTCTTTCTTTCTTTCTTTCTTTCTTTCTTTCCTTCTTTCTTTCTTTCTTTCTTTCCTTCTTTCCTTCTTTCCTTCTTTCCTTCTTTCTTTCTTTCTTTCTTTCCTTCTTTCTTTCTTTCTTTCTTTCTTTCTTTCTTCTTTCTTTCTTTCTTTCTTTCTTTCTTTCTTTCTTTCTTTCTTTCTTTCTTTCTTTCTTTCTTTCTTTCTTTTCTTCTTTCTTTCTTTCTTTCTTTCTTTCTTTCTTTCTTTCTTTCTTTCTTTCTTTCTTTCTTTCTTTCTTTCTTCCTTTCTTTCTTCCTTCCTTCCTTCCTTCCTTCCTTCCTTCCTTCCTTCCTTCCTTCCTTCCTTCCTTCCTTCCTTCCTTCCTTCCTCCTTCCTTCCTTCCTTCCTTCCTTCCTTCCTTCCTTCCTTCTTTCTTTCTTTCTTTCTTTCTTTCTTTCTTTCTTTCTTTCTTTCTTTCTTTCTTTCTTTCTTTCTTTCTTTCTTTCTTTTTCTTTCTTTCTTTCTTTCTTTCTTCCTTCCTTCCTTCCTTCCTTCCTTCCTTCCTTCCTTCCTTCCTTCCTTCCTTCCTTCCTTCCTTCCTTCCTTCCTTCCTTCCTTCCTTTCTTTCTTTCTTTTCTTTCTTTCTTTCTTTCTTTCTTTCTTTCTTTCTTTCTTTCTTTCTTTCTTTCTTTCTTTCTTTCTTTCTTTCTGTGAGGCAGTTGGGGTAAGGTGACTTGCCTAGAGTCACACAGCTAGGAAGTGTTAAGTGTCTGAGAGGTCCTCCTGAGTTCAAGGCTGGTGCTCTATTCACTGTGCCACCTACCTGCCCCATAATGGTTACAGCTTTAAGGAAAAAAGGAAGAGTTAAAGGAACCAGTACTAGCCTTTAATAGCCATTGTCTTTAAAATTTAATTTTAATCTGTAAAATTGAAAGCAATAAAAGGATTATTATTATTATTATTATTTTGGTTAAACCATATATTAGGTGTATCAATGTATCTTACTGGGGTCCAAATCCTTCAAGGAGAAGCCATTATTATCCAACACACTTTACAATATTGAGTCTCTTCTGTGTATTTTGTACGTAGTAGTCAAATGTAAATGTTTGTTAACAAATAAAAGACATCAATAAACATTTGGATTTAATGAACAATTGGAACTCAGTTGGATTCACCTGATTCTGAGAAAGTATCAGAAGTGGAAGGGCTTCAATCAGGAAAGTTGTCAGTCAACAAATTTTTTGGTCTTCTATTTTATTTTTATTTATTTATTTATTGGTAATCTTGAATAAGACTTCTCTAGCAGTGCCTTGTCTATCACAGTTGAAAATAAACAAAGACTTGAAAATAATGTTCCAGTGAATCCTGAGTTAGTGATTCTGAGCTCTCAAAGGTTCTGGGAAATGTAAGAGTTAGAGAGACAATAGAAAGAGGTTTGGAGTCAGGAGACCTAGATTCAAATACTTTCTGTATGATCATGGGCAAGTTGTTTCATCTATCTGGTGGGCTGCAGCTTCCTTATTTCTAAAATGAAGAGTTCAGACTAAATCGCTTCTTGATTCCTTTTTGTTCCTAAATCTATGAACCTTCTGTGGTGGGAAGTTGAAAATGTAATGCTCTCTAAGATTCAGCTTAGTGAAATATGAAAAAAAAACAAAAAACATTCTTATAAGATTAAGGACTATTTAATTATTCTTTAATTTTATTTTAAAATGTTCATGGATGTCTCTTGTTTTTAACATTACTTTTATTTCCTAATGTATCTCTGTCCCTTCCACTTATCAGAAAACCAATTTTTTTATAGGAAAGAAGAAAAAAGAAGGAATAAAGAATTCAATAAAATTAACTCATATATCAAACAAAGAAGAAAGGGATATCTATTTGATCATCTCTCCTTAAGATGCAGACTCAGTTTTTTAAAGTAATGGCTTTTTTTAAAAAGGATAAGATATTGATATAATTCAATAAATATTAAGCACTTTTGCTGCAGAATGAGATTAAGAGTATATATAAAAATATAAAAGCATAAATATAAAGCAAATAAGTACATTTATAAATATAAAATGAATAAATGGGGGAAATGTTGCATTTCCCCATAATTCCCTTTCCAAAATAAGAAAAAGGAGTAAAATAAAGAAAAAAGTCAAATTCAACTAACCAACATCAATGAAGTCTGATACCATTTATGTATGTATATATACATGTATATGTAGTATAGTATATATATCATATATAGAACAGACAATATTTTATGTCCATTTTCTCCTCTCCTGCAAAGAAGAGAAGAAAGTCTAAGTTCTTATCTCCTTTTCAGTTCCAAGCTTTGTCCTTTTTAAGGCAATGACTACACACATACATATATACATAGATATACTGTTATTCAGTCATTTCAGTTGTATCCAACTCTTTGTGATTCCATTTGGGGTTTTTTTAACAAAGATAATGGAGTGGTTTGCCATTTCCTTCTCAGAGTCATTTGATAGATGGGGAAACCCAGGCAAATTGGATTAAGTGACTTGTCCAGGAACACACAGCTAATAAGTGTTTGAGGTCAGATTTGAATTCACAAAAATGAATCGTTTTTATTCCAAGCTTGGCACTTTATCCACTGTGCCACTTAGCACCCTGGTACACAGATATACTCATGCATTATATAAACACATGTATATACAGTGAACTCACTTGCAAATATATGCATGCACAGTGCCCACAACACACATATACACATAAATACACACTTACCAACAGATAGGCATATATTCTCATATGTGTATGCATGGGTATACTTATTACACATATTCATTGCTCAGTGCTTTCCAGACCTTTAGGTTTTGGTTTAATTTAATTTTAGACTTTTATTTTTCTTCAAGATTGTATCACATATCAATGTGACAGAATGTCACATTGTTGGTTAATACTGTACAGAAACAAAATAAATGCTATTTTTCCAGGAGGAGAAACTTTTTAAAAAATGAAAGCAGGCAGATCTGCTCTGATGCAGGTAGATACTTGCTGAAGATGCCTTTTTCTTAAAAGATAATAATATTTGATCACTTGTTCCATATTGAAGCTTTGATGTTAGATATATGATTAAAGATAAACACATAGGATCATCAGATTACAAAATTCATAGCAGAAATACTTAAGGCTGAAGACTTATGATTTGTTAAAACAGGCTTTTGTTCATCTGTAATATTTGTCCAAGATTTTTTAATGTGATACAGACCACATCCCCACAAATCTAATGCAATCTTAAGTCATGATAATAGAAGCCTAGCACTCAGAATCTGGGAAGTGATCATATCATGGTGCCACTGTATTGAGCCTTAAGTCAGATAAAGCCTGGAGTATTGTAGTTCTGGGTGACATATTTTAGATATTTTTGGCAGCCAAAGTGTACCCATGGAAGTTAACCAGGATGAAAAAAATTTGTGACCTTACATTTGGGAATTAGCGAAGGACCCAGGTTCATTTTCCCTTGAGAAGAAAAGACTTAGGAAGATACTAATAATAACTTGTGCTTTATGGTTTCTAAAGCACAGATCATTAAAACATATGGGTTTTATAAGGATCCCTATGAGGTAGGGACTATTATTATTATTCCCATTTTACAGATGAGTAAACAGATGTCTTTACCAGGAAAATCCTAAATGACCTAACAAAGACTTAGACATGACTGAACAACAACATGAAAGTATAAATATTATTACTGCCATTGTTATTGTTATCATCATTATTACAAAAGGACTCATGATTTCATGATCTATGAAGTTTCCATCAAGGAATTTCCTCTACCAATAGAAATTGGTATCTGCTTTGAAATTTATAGTCTCAAAAAGTTCCCTGGGGTAGTAAGAGTTAATTGATATTCCCTGAGTAACATGGCCAATAAATGTTAGGGCAAGAATGATGGCATTATAAAATGGTAAGTTTAGAACTTAACTGGGACTTTTTCACTTTACAGATAAAGAAACTGAGTCACAGAGTTGTTAAGCACCTGAAACAGCTATTGTCTTTCTAAATAAGACTCTTGTCATTTCTGCCATGCTGCTTTTCACAATAGATATTATTATAATTATATTATACTATAATATACAATATCAAAGCTTTTTAAAATGTGGGTCACAACCCCATATGGGGTTGCATAACTAAATGTAGGGCTCATGAAATTATGATTTATTATCAGTAGATGTTAGATTTGTATACCTATTTTATACACCTGCAATACCTATATAACTCAGGGTGGTGTAAAAATTTCTTAGGCAAGAAGGGGTCATGAGTGGGAAAAGTTTAAGAAGCCATGTTCTATACTACATTATACTATGTGGTATTTCACAGGTAACAAAGATTGTTATCTTCAAATAACAAACGGGGAAACTGAGGGAGATAGCAGGAAGCAGTGGAAGTAGGGCCTGCTCTTAATTTTGAGAACCTAGATTTAAACCCTGGTTCTTGTCAGTTAATATTTATGCTAGATTAAAACACTCGATCTTTTTGACCTGAGTTTTCTCATCTGTAAAATGAGAGGGTTGGACCAGATAGTCTCTAAAGATCCTTTTAAGTATCAAAGAGGCTTCCTGACTTGCCTATGATCACATGGTTGCTAAGTGTCAGCATCAGGACCAGAACCCAATGTCTCCTGACTTTAATAACCTAAGCTTATCTTGCCAGTCTTTCTATTGCTTCATGATGCTTCTTGAAATATTAGTTTACTGGAAATGTAGGCTAAAATGCCAACAAAAATAGAAGCAGAATGAGAATGAGAAAACCCTCCAAATGGATTCATGGTGAGAATGAAAAATTGATCTCCTAGTCCTATAGAAAGAAGAATCAATAAAACCTCAGATCTCTACATGTGAAATGCAGAATGAGAAGAGGGCCAATGTGAAACCATGAGTGCTTTGTCCCTGTTGTGTAGCTAAATCTGAGACAGGCAGGGAGCTAAGAGAAGAGGTCTTTTTGATAGAGAAATGTTAGATAATTACAAATCAAAACCTATTAGATGGTAGCAAAAATTACCTCTCTCTGTCTATGTCTCTCTGTCTCTCTTCCTCTCCCCTCTTCTATTTTTTTCATATTTACAGCATATCAAGAAAGGAACTGTTGCTCACTAGGACTCTGGAAAGATTCTGATCCTAGATAAATGAAGTCAAAATGAAGCATGAATTCTTTCTTCATCCCACAAAACTGAATTTACTTCTATTGGACTATCTTTTAGTCCAGTATAAAAGAAAGACACAAGGACTTTGCATCTATCACCTCCTTTCAGTGCTGTTTTAGGTCCTTGTTGTTTTTCTCTGGAATTATTGTCATGCCTCTTATATGTCTTCCCTCTCTATTGTTTTTTTTTTCCTGTCCAATCCATTCTTATTACCCCTATTTGAAAACTGAAGAAATTGAGGCAGACAGAATTTCAGTGGCTTGCCTGAGGTTGCACAGCTAATAAGTGTCTGAGGCCAGATTTAAATTCAGAAAGATTTGAGTCCAGGTCCAGCATTCTATCCACTGCATCATCTAGTTGTCCATATAAATGGTGACTATTATCAATAATTAGCCCTCACTCAACAATTGTTGATTTAAATTAAAAATTATCTCTCAATTTAGAGAATACTAAGGAAAAAGAATCAATATAAACAGGGAACTATAAAAAGTAAAATTTATCCCCATTACTTATCAGGCTAATTTTGCTTTGAGATATCATTGTTTTATCTGTAGGGGCTGTCTTTTTTTTACAAACTCTGATGAGGTATTCTGGTGTAAAGTGAATCTAAAGAGTTTATGTTCCCTTTCAGGGAAGTGTTGACATTTTAATTACTTTTTGTTTTCCTTGGAGCTATATTCAAGAGTTGGAAGCAAGTTGGGGGGAAGGAGGAATAAGAATTGGCTTTATGAGAAACAAGATTCATTAACACAAAAGAGCCGATTGGAAAAGATCCAGGGAACTCCATAATGTGAAGTCTCCAGGAAGGAGAGGAGAGCCAAAAACCATGGCCAGTGAAAAACTGATTACTGGCAGTCCAGCTCTTGGCTTATCTTTTCTGGGTGCTGGAAGAAATACCTCCATAAAATCTAATCTTTTCCTATCTATCCATCCCTGCATTTTCCCCCATCTCTAATTAACTTTGGTCTTTTATGTGTAAGGGCCTGGAAGGTGATATTATGACTAGAAAATAAGTGGATGTAGGATTGTTCAGTTTTGAGATTTGTCTGAAGTGTTTGATATTTCTAACAAAATCTTGTGAAGGTTTGGGAGGCAGAGTGGTCCATTGCAAAGAAAACTGGATAGGAATCAGAACACCTTGGTTTGAACACGGCCTTTGCCATTTGCTAATTAGATGATTGGGGTAAATCATTCAGCATGGGCTACAGTGGACAGAGTGATGGTCCTGAAATCAGGAAATTCTGAATTCAAATCTGGCCTCAGATACTTACTAAGCTATGTAACTCTGTTTGGCTCATTTCCTTCTGAGATGAGAAGGAAATGGCAAATCAACCCCTATCTTTGCTAAGAAAACTCCACAATGGGATCATTAAGTAAACAACAGCAAAAACACCACATGTTTGAGCCTCAGTTTCCTCATTTGTAAGAAAAGATAGGCAGACTATACAGCCTCAAAGTTCCATTTTAGCTCTAAACCTGGTTCCCAAAATAAATCTAAACTTATTTATTTATTTTTTAATCAAAGCTAGAATACCCTGCTGAACCATAAATGAATCAACCAGGGTAATTTTGAGTTAAGAACTCTCTACTTCTTAAATCTCAGCATTGTTTAACTACATGAATTATTTACAGGTAATGATTTTTATGAAAAAAAAAAAAACATCCTAGGTTAAGGGTTTTTTTTGTTGTTGTTTGTTTTGTTTTTATTAAACAGTCTATCTGTCCTAGTCAGCTCTTTTAAATGGACTTATCAGTCACAGAAGATATTGTAAAGAACTCTGAGTCAAGTAGTGCTTTAGGATAATGCCAGAAAAAATATTTATAGAATAAATTTAGGGCAATAAAGGTTAAAAAAAAGTTTGAAGGCTGTGATATAGAAGAGGATTATAATAATATTTATGAAAGTTTTCCCATTTCTTTGGTCTGCTAGCTTTATAAACATTTGGATGATTAGAATGGAACTTATTTGTAATGTTCTTTTTCAAGAAGTAGTATGACAACTTTAGAACTGAAGGGAATTTTAGAGACCATTTCGTTCAACTCTTTCTTTTTATAGAGAAGGAAATGGAGACCACAATAATGAAATGACTTGACCAATGTCTTAAAGGGAGTAAGTAATGGAAGCAGGATTTGAACTGACTTTTAAAATTAAAAAAATTTTTTTTTATTGTTCATCATGACATTTAAAAAATTTTAATAACTTTTTATTTTTCCAAATACATGCAAAGATAATTTTCAACATTCACCTTCACAAACCTTATGTTCTAAAATTTTCTTCTTTGTCCTCCTCACCTTCTCCCATAGACAGCAAGCAATCAGATATAGGTCAAATGTCTACAATTCTTCTAAATGTATTTCTGTATTCATCATGATATATAAGAAAAATCAGATCAAAAGGTGAAAGAAAAAGGAAACATGAGAAAGAAAAAAAGCAAGCAAACAACAACAACAAAAAACAAGATGAAAATACTGTGTTTTGATCCACATTCAGTCTCCATTATTCTCTCTCTGCAGGTGAATGTCATTTTCTATCCCAAGTCTATTGGCATTGCCTTAAATCACTGCATTGTTGAGAAAAGCCAAGTCTGTGCTTGTTGATCATCCTAAAATCTTGTGGCTGTGTACAACCTTCTCTTGGGAACTGACATCCTTCTGCTTTAAATCCAGTGTTCTTTCTATATATTATTTTTGTAGCTTTGGACAAATTGTAAAATGATGTTTTTAGACTTGATTATCTCCAAGGTTTCTTCAGATTCCAAAATCCTTTGATCTTCTGCCACAGAATGTTGGAAATGTAGTCTGAACACTTACTTTGTGGGTGACCTTTCTGAACTTCTGTATCTTCATTTGTAAATCGAGGAGGTCAAACTGAGTGATCTCTAGGGTTCCTGCCAGGCTTGATGCTTTTATTCTCTGATCCTGGAATTCAATTCAATGATAAAAATGCTTTAATTGGGGTTATAGAGGAACACAGTTGTCTTCAGATCACAAAAGGACCACTCACTGGAAGAAATGATTAACAAAGTTAATTAAATCTGGATTCAGACACTTCCAAGCTGTGTGAGCCTGAACAAATCACATGATCCTGTTTGCCTCAGTTTTCTCATCTGTAAAATGAACTGGAAAAGGAAAATTTTACTGGCCAGTATCTTGGCCAATAAAATTCGCTCATTAAGATTCAGAGATGACTGAAAACAACAGTAACCCCAGTCAACCCTTGAAAATTATAACATTGCTGACCAATATTGATTAGAAGGCATTTTCTCATCCAGAGCTACCTGCCTCAGTCGATCCATCCATTCATCAGTCAACATTTATTAAATACCAACTATTTGTAAGGCAATGTGCTACTCAAATGGGGATACAAAAAGGGACAAAAATAAATCTATATTCTCAAAGAGCACACAATCTAATGGGGGAAAATAACATTCAAACAAATATATACAAAGTAAACAATATACAGAATAAATAGGGAAGCATTAACAGAGGGAAGGCACTGGAATTAACAAGAGTTGGAGGAGACTTCGTGTAGAAAGTGGGATTTAGTTGAGACGTAAAGGAAGCCAGAGAGGTTGGTAGGTGCAGATGTTTACAAGTCATTAAAAAACAAAACAAAACAAATTATAAATAAGATTCATCCTTTGAAAAAAAGTAGTAGTGGTTTAGAAAAATCATATAAAGACAGGAAAAGGAGTGGATGAAATATTTTGCAATTATTTCCTCCTAATTGAAATATGAACTGCCAGTTCATTTGCTGGCAGATATAACTTCCACTTGGAGAGAGAGGAGATCCCACCTTCTCTGCAGTAAGCATTGATACTACTCAACCTTGTTTTGGTAAATTTGCTGCCTGCAAAGAAACCTGAGCAATAATACGTTTGGCACTCTTCTCGAGGAATTTGCTGTGCCCCTGACATGTTCAGCCCTTATTGTCCACACCTCCCAGACAGTAGGTTCTTTAGATTTCAAAGAAATTGAAGCCTGAAATAATATAATTAGAATGTAACTGCTATTCACTGCACAAACTCCTCATTTTCAATGGAACAGATCTGATAGAGGGACAATGTTTAAAATCTTCTCTGTGCAGATGGAGGGGCGTGAATAGATAATATAACTATGGGAGCATGTAGGAATTCATCAGCCCTTGGCCCTTTATTCCCTTCTATGGAGCAACTGATGGAAATATGGGAGGAGAGAAAAATCTGTCCCTGTCATCAAAAAGGAAGTATCTTTTATGTCTCCTAATTTGAATAGCTCTCTTTTAGAATAATGCATAGACTTTGCAGCATTTGAAGTGAGAGAGAGAAAAAAGGGAGTGGGCTGGTTTATGTATCTTTCAATTAAGACCAAAGGAAAATGAATGAATTATCCACAGGTGCTAAGAAGAGGTTGGATGGCTTTAGGCCTTCTTCAGTAGGAAGGAGTTTTGGTCTTCACTCCAAAACTTCCCACTCTGACACTAGTGAATTTGGGCAACTCTTAAAGCCATATTAGGTCATAAAAAGATCTGGCATTGGAAGGGAACTTAGTAGGTGTCTAGTCTTAGCCCCAATTTAATCAGATGAGGAACCCAAGAAATTAAATTGTTTATCTAATGTCACTCAAGTGTTATGAGGCAAGGAACTAAATGTGCACATAAATGTCTTGACTTTGCACCTAATATTCTTTAAACTATATCAGATTTCCCCTCTAAGTCTCAATTTTCTCATCTGTATAATAGGTATTATTATAGTAAAATCTAACAAGATTATAGTGAAAATCACTTGAGAGAAGAAAGCTTGATAAATATTGGTTATTTGTTTAATTTCAAATTGTGTCATCCGGTGTCACATAAAGTATTATCTGAATCAGTAAGCAATTAATTATCATCATTCCCTTTCCCCATGAACATAATTATAATTTGCTTTTTGTTTGATGCTTACAATATGTGGACTAGATTATTATAATTTTTTATTTGTATTCTTTTTTTTTTTTTTTTGACTGTTGTTGAGGCCATAGAAGTAAAATGATTTGCCCAGAGTGAACTCAGGTCCTTCTGACTCCAGTGCTAGTGCTCTATCCATCTTTGCATTATTCTTGCATATGCTCTTAGTGGTTTTCGAAGTTGCATTTTCAATGTCTAACTCTGTATATGAAACCATCTTTGAAAGTTTGGAACTCTTCTCTGAATCCTCATTGCCATGTTGGAAATATCCCAACCTATTTGGGTGACCAAAAACTTTTCCATTATTCATACCAATGTTCATGCAGATAGATAATCAGGACTTGATTCAACAGGTAGGCTGTGATACTCTTTTCTACAAATTATAGAGTTACAGAGTAAATCCAAACCTATTTAAAATGTATGAGACTGAGTATGTCTAAATAAGCTAGAAGGGACCTTGAAGTCAGTGTAACCCAATGCCCTCTTTTTACAATTCAGAAAACTGAGGTTAAACGGAGCTAAGAGATCTGTTCAAAATCACACAGAAAGTAAGAATCAGAGGTAGAATTTGGACTCCATTCTTCTCCTTGAAGGATCTACACTCCTGCTGTAAACAGCTCATAGCATTATGGAATTATCAAACTGAAGTGGAGACATTTCAAAATTTATCTAGTCACATGTGACCTGAGGGGACCTTCTTAGATTAGATAATGGAGAAAGTTCTTGATTTGGAATCAGAAAGTTCTATTGTTATGGTTATTCACTTGTATCTAACTCTGCTTGTCCCCATTTAGAGTTTTCTTGGTAGAGATACTGGGATGATTTGCCATTTCCTTCTCATTTAAAGATGAGGAAATTGAGGCAAACAGGATCACTTAATTAACTTAATTAAGTGACTGCCCCAGAATCTTTTGTTGTTCAGGTATTTTAGTTGTGTATCACTCTTCATGATCCCACTTGGGGTTTTCTTGGCCAAGATATTGCAGTGATTTGCCATTTCCTTCTCCAGCTCATTTTAAAGATGAGGAAACCAAGTTAAACAGAGTTAAGTGACTTGCCCAGGTTTATACAACTATAGTATCTGAGGCTGGATTTGAACTTAGAAAGATGAGTCTTTCTAACGCTAGGTTTGTGTTCTACATACTTAGTAGTTATATGACACTGGATACATTGTTTACTCTTTCTCATACTCAGTTTTCTCATTTGTAGAAAAAGAATAATACTAACTCCTATTTCACAGAGATGTTATGAGGATCAAATAAAGTAACATGTAAAATGCTCCATCAGCTATCACTCAGACTGTATTTGTGAATAATAATAGCAATTTCATCCATGGAAATCACTTTAAGCTTTGAAAGTATTTTAGATACTTTCTCTTATTTGAGTCTCACAAGAAGCCTATGAGGTAGTTACCTCATAATCCCTGTTCTGTAGATGAAGAAACTAACTCAGGAAGTTATAACAACCCATGAACAACCCATAGAGTAAGTAAATATTAAGAGATGGAATTTAAACCTTGGTCTTCCTGACTCCAAGTGTAGCAATCTAGTCACTGTCCTAATCTGTCACATCCTCAGATACCTCCCCTCCTAGAGTTTACAATATTTTCTGCTGTCTTTTGAGCATTTAGATAGTATCTTGTATAACAAATAAAATCATATTTTTGGGTGAAAGAAAGATCCTTAAATACTACAGGATGGAATAGGATGGGAATAGACAAGTCTGCAAATTCACTGGTAAAGAGATTTCCAGATGAGAGAACTCCCTCTTACTTACAATTTAGAGGTTGGCACTTGCTCTATAATTTATGTTCTTTGAAAATTTCCTGGAGGCACTGAAGGACTAAATGATTTATCCTGGATCACACATTCAGCATGTGTTAGGGGGTGCCCTGGACCTGTCTTGAATCTGGCCTTTTATCCACTAGACAATGCTGTCTCTAAGAATCAACAAAGAATCAGTTTCATTGTTGTAGTTATATCTAATTTCTTTTTTAATTTCTTCAGTTGGACTTTATTGATCTCTTCTTTAGGCAAATCTGCTCCGATGCATTATTATTTCTTTATCTAGCTATCCATCCTCTATTTCATCTATCTATCCTGTATTTCATCTATCTTTTTATTCTTTATTTCATCTCTCTATCTCTCTGTTCTTTATTTCATATCTCTGTCCTTTATTTCATCTGTCTTAACTTTATTTCTTCTCTCTCTCTGTGTTTTTCTCTTCATCCGTTCATCCACCAATCCATTTATTCTGTAAGAGACCTTAGCTTAAAAAGGCCAAGATCTTTTACTTCATCTAGGTCCATCTCCAGTGATCCTGCTCTGCATCTTTCCACTAGACCCAGATGGTTCTGGAGAAGAAAGTGAAACTGGTGACTTTGCATACCTCACCCTCGCTTAAATCCAATTCATTTGTATATCATGGCATCACCTCCCTGATGTCATGGTTATCTTCCAGGACAAAAAAATAATAATAATAACATTTATTTAATTTCATTTTCAAGAGATACAAACCTGTGTCTGAAAATTAATATTCGAGGAGAGAGAGAGAGAGAGAGAGAGAGAGAGAGAGAGAGAGAGAGAGAGAGAGAGAGAGAGAGAGAGAGAGAATATTTTCAGAAAGGTCTCCAAGATATAAAGTTGGAAGTGACCTCAAAAGGCCATTTAATTTAATCCCACTATTTTGCATATATTAAATCCAAGATCCAAATAAATGAAATGACTTGCCTAAACATGTCTACGTAACAAATATCAGAGGAAGGATTTGAATTCAGGTGCTTGGTCCCCAGAGCCTTTGTTCTTTCAACTATAACACATTATCTTTTTATCTTCTCTTAATCAGACTGGGGTGGGGGAAGGCAAGAAAAGAGAAGAAAACAGTAGTTTTGTAGAGCAAGCATATTTGTCCTTAATATTGGTGGAAGTTTTCTATATTGCCAGAAGTTTCCCATGCCTTCAGCAAGAAAGTGTTCTGGAGTAAAATCATATTAAAATTCAAATCAATTTTAATATCTCATTACTTTTTTATTTTTAAGAATGAAAAACATTCATAATGGAAACTATTCCCTTTTGGCCAGATCTGTTTTTCTGAGCTTAGCAAGCTGGCCGTGGGACACAGAAGGACTGTGTCATAACGACATCCTTGTGAAAACAATTGTCCCGCCTGAATGTTTGCCACTGGGTTTTCCTTCCTCTCCCCTCTCCCATCCCTACATTGTTTCAGCTGCCAATCCTTCATTATTTTCTGTGTAACAAGGGAAAGGGAAGGACAAAAATGACTTTAAAAACATAACATTTCTTTTAAAGGCTTCAAATAGAAAAACTAAGTGAAACATGCCCAAGTTATTTTGTTATTGTTGTAATTAACACCATCATGTTATGATAAAATACATAATATTCAATATTATAATGTAATAACATTTGCATAATTATGTAATTATAAAGCCTATAAATAATAATTATATTCCCATAGATAATTGCAATAAAACATAATAAATTATAATACTCAATATATATATTTAATAGTGATTAGTATCTATATAATAGAATTATATACCAATATAATGAATAATTATAATAAAGACTAATGGATTATAATTGAATAACATCTCAATAGATTGTGAAGATATAGGATTAAAATTAACTTATTAAATATACTATTAAATAATATATTAATCCACTATAACTACATCTGTTTATAATTGTTATATAATAATTATTATTGCTCATTCGTAGCTCTAGAGATGGAAGAAATAACATCTAGTTCAGTCTTTAGTTCAATTTGTCCTGCCCAGTCTAAGCTCCCTGTGTCTTTTAAAACAACTAGTTAGAGAATTTAATCAATCTCTCTCTCTCTCTCTCTCTCTCTCTCTCTCTCTCTCTCTCTCTCTCTCTTCTCTCTCTCTCTCTCTTTCTCTCTCTCTCTTTCTCTCTCTCTCTCTCTGTCTCTCTCTCTGTCTCTCTCTCTGTCTCTCTCTGTCTCTGTCTCTGTCTCTCTCTCTCTCTCTCTCTCTGTCTCTCTCTGTCTCTCTCTCTGTCTCTCTCTCTGTCTCTCTGTCTCTCTCTCTCTCTGTCTCTCTGTCTCTCTCTCTCTCTCTCTCTCTCTCTCTCTCTCTCTCTCTCTCTCTCTCTCTCTCTCTCTCTCTCTCTTTATCTCTCACTTTAGCAGGGAAGACTTCCCCTGCTTTAATAGAAAATGTTATGTGTGTATTTTAATAGTAACTCTAGAGCAAATGATTCACCTTTTATGTGAAGCCCAGGCAATGGAATATTTTAGTGGAAATGGAAGTTTGGGGAAGGGTGAAAGGTGATAGTAATCCCAGGCTGGTGGAGCAGATGGGCATAAGGATGGGGGTAAAATAGTGAAGCCCTTCAAATCTAACTGGCTAAATGATCATTTGCCCATGCCTGGCTAGGGACGGGGGTGGGCTGAGTTAATACAATAGTTAATGACCAATTCTTTTTAAAAACTCTGTATAGGAGGGCACATTTTTAGCCTATAATTATTATATATAATTTATATATTATTATTATATATAATTATAATTATAATTTTAGCCTATATTATTAATATTTTGCTTTTAAAGTCTGGACAATCAATAAAACAATAAGCCAAGTTTGATTTATAGCATTTGCAGATTTCTGAGGCATTAATGATTGGGGGAAGATTTAATAACTGACTCTTTTCAGCAAGTTATTGTTTGTCCTTCATTCATGAAGAGTACCAGTGATATCAATGCTATCTTGGCTTGCAACTAAATTGGATTTAAGCAAGACAGGGATGTGCAAAGTCATCAGCTTCATTCTCTCCTCCAGTCATTGGAGTCCATTGGCATGACATAGGTCAAGACAACTGGCAATAGCCCCAATAAGAAAACAGATCTGTAAAGAGAAAGTAGTCTATCTAAAGCCGTTCTGGCTAGATGTATCAGAGTTAAGATTTCAGTTCATGTCCTCAGGCTCCAAGTTCATGGAAATTGTACCCCATGTTAGTAAGTACTAGCTGGCTCTAGCACACCATTGCCTGGGGTGTTGACATGGTATATCAGGTAATTTCAAGCGGCTAGACTATGTAGTTAGCTTTTCCCTCCCCCATTCAATCTTCTCACAATTGACAAAATAATAAAACGATAATTTTATATAGCATTTTAACATTTGCAAAGCTCTTTACATATCTCATTCATCCTTGCAACAATCCTCTAGTGTAAGTTCTGTTATTATTCCCATTTTACTTATGACAAACCTGAGGAAAATAGAAATTCTGTGACTGAACCCAGAGACACAAGCTAGTAAGTGTCTGAAGCAGGATTTGAACTCACATCTATCCTGAATAAAAGCCCAGGCCTCATACTTACTGTACCACTTTCTTGCCTAATATTATTAAATTATTGCTCTAATCATGTTATCCTTAGATTACAAAAACCTTCAGCAGCTTCATTGTTTGCAGGATAAAATATAAGCTCCTTAGTTTACTTTTGAAGGCTCCCACCCTTATCAATAAGTATTCCCCTTCACAGACTACATTCTAAACAAATTAGAATACTGGCCATCCCCAGAAGTTGATATTGCCTCTCCAGTTTTTGAGCATTTATATCAGCTTTCCTTGCCCTCATAAGGGAAAAAAAAAAAAAAAAAAAGAAAAAGAAAATCTACTCCCTTCTTCTTATATTTCTTCAAGGCTCAGCTTGGGCTACACCCTCTCTATGAAGCAATAACTACTGCCTTGCTCTCTTTCCTCTCTCTCAGTTATTGAAATTCTTTTCTTTCTCAATTTTCCTTTTACTATATTAATTTTTGTATGTGACATTGACTACTTATGTGGCCATGGCCAGGGTGCTTTACTTCATTTGGTTTTGGTTTCCTCATTCTATAGTGTAAGGAGGTTGGACTAAATGGCCACTGAGGTCTCTTTCTAGATCTGTGATGCTTCTGGTTTAGGCTGTGTCCCTTCAGGTTAGAGTAGAAGCTGCATGAGGTCAGAGGTTGTTTTACTTTTGTCTTTATGTCTTAGGTGCAGATTTTTTCACATTTGTTTTTGTTGTTCAGGCATTTCAATCATATCCAACTCTTTGTGACTTTGGGGTTTTCTTGGCAAAGATACTGGAGTGTTTGCTATTTCTCCAGCTCATTTGACAGATGAGGAAACTGACAAGATCACACAGATAGTAAGTGTCTGAATCCAATTTTGAACTCAAGTCTTCCTCACTCCAGGACTGGTGCTCTTTCCATTGTGCAGCCTAGCTGCCTGCTTTTCATGTAGTAGGGGTTTAATAAATGTTTGTTGAATTAAGTTGAATTGTGGAGGGTGGCTAGAGGGAATTGTGTCTTTACCATAGTGCCTGGTACAATAAATAGTGATAGATAGATTAGCCAGGAAAAGTAATAACAATACTTTATTTTATCTTTTAGAACTAATTTTAGCTTATTTGTTCATTTTATATATTTTATCTCTATTAAAGGTAATTATCTGTTCCTCTTCTTTCTCTCTCTTTTCTATCTATTCATCTACATACCCAATCCATCCATCTATCCATCTATCTATCCATCTATGTATCTATGTATCTATGTATCTATGTATCTATCTATGTATCTATCTATGTATCTATCTATCTATCTCTTTCTTCCTTCCTTCCTCTCTCTCTCTCTCTCTCTCTCTCTCTCTCTCTCTCTCTCTCTCTCTCTTTCTCTCTCTCTCTCTCTCTCTCTCTCTCTCTCTCTCTCTCTCTCTTTCTTTCCTTCTTTCTTCCTCTCCCTTTCCTCCCTCCCTCTCTTTCTAGCAATACTGATTTCAAGAAAAAAGTATATACAGGAAAAGGGGCTGAATCTCAAGTTCAAGGACCTGAGTTCAAATTCTGACTCTTCTTTTTACCACATGTGACTGTGAGTAAGTCATATAACTTCTATGAGCTTCAGTTTCTTAGGCATAAAATAAGGGGATTAGATCATGTGCCTGCTAAAGTCCTCTCTAGCTTTGAATCTATGATCTTGCTGCACATAAAAAAATCATTATGATGCCTTAAGATTTGCAAAACACATTATGTTCAATAATATCTCATTTTATCTTCACAACAGTTTTTTCAGGCAGATGCTAGCATTCTCATTCCCATTTTACCAATGAGGAAAATGAGATTAAGACAGATCAATCAGCTTGTCCATGGCCACATAGCTGCTAAGGATCAGAGGCAATTTTTTCAGGTTTCCTTCTTCTACTCTTCTTTTTTTTTAACCAAATAATGTTGCCTCATTAATCAGTCAATCAATATGTATTTACTACTGAGCTATCATGTGCCGGGCATTGTGCTAGGTACTGAGAATATAGGAAAGGGTAAAAACAGTTCCTGTCCTCAATGAGCTTGCTCTAATGGGTGAAATAACATGTATATGTAGATAGCATGGGGAATGCAGTTTGACCAGTGCCATTTTAAAATGTGCATATGATAGTGATGCACATTTCTGTTTCTGTTCTATTTGGAATAAGGAATGAGGAGACCCCAATGGACTGAGGCAGGAACAGCTGGGAGCTGTTGGAGAGGGAATGAGGACCAGTCTTGAGATTGTAAGTGGAGCAGGCAGCCTAATGAGCTCTCCCATCAGTAATGCCATGCAAATGGATTTTCTATGCAGAGAGATGGAATATTCACAGTTCACTTATCAGTTAATACATTTATAATATGCTGCTGCTTCATATTTGAGATAGAAATGGCCTCAGAGATGTCTCACGTATACTTATGAGCTTCTCTCTGAGCTAATTGTATTTAAAGCAGGGAAGTCATCTTCTTTGAACAATGGACCAATAACTTTTCCTGGAAATTCAGCTGAACAATTCTCCCTTCAGCCTCATGTTTTTGCTATATGTGTGTATGCGTGTGTGTGTGTTTAAATTCAGACAGATGCCCCCTCACCCTCCACCCCTTTTCTATTTTAGATTTGGTTTCAAAACAGTAATGCCTGCCAGAAAAAACAGACAAAAGTCTCAGGGACAACAATACCTATTGTGTTCTGGTTGAGGGCTGATAGAATTGGATGGCTGACCATATGTTAACCCTTTGGGTGTCCCCTGGAGGGAAATGCTTGACACTGAAGCCAGAAGGTTGCAAGATTTCATGATTCCAATTGTGTGACTATAACTGATTCATGATGAGTTGAAAGAGATATGGAAAGAAATGATTATGACAGGGGTGTCTGTGGAAAATGCTATATCTTACTGTTTTCCCAATACTAAAATGACAAATTCTGGTAGATCAGCTTTTAATCTCCTATCCTCTCATTTTCTCTTCATGGACACTCATGAGAATAAAGAGTCGAGATGATGGGACAGATGGAGGGAATTCTGCATATGTAGAATTCTGTTTTTTTTCCCTACTCATTCTCTCTGTGATTTTAGGCAAATCATAACTCTGATTCTATTCAGTCAACATGCATTTATGTGTTTGCTAAATGATAGGTACTTTGCTAAATTCTGGGGATACAAAGAAGGAAAAAAAAACAATGAACTTGATCTTGCCCTCAAGGAGCTTACAATGGAATGGTGAAAACAATGTCAAACAAGTGTGTACATGGTAGATAATCTCAGAGATCAGACACTAATAGTGACTGGAAAAGCCAGGTAGAATGTGAAGCGTCTTGAAGGAAGCTAGGGAAATTAGGAGGCAGAAGTAAGGAGAGAGAACATCCTAGGTATGGGAAACAACTAATGAAAAGGCATGGCCCCTGGAGATGGAGTACTACCTCCAAGGAATGGCAAGAAGACCAGTGTCACTACATAAACATGGAATGAAATGTGAGGAGACTGGGAAATTAAGAAGGGGCTAGAGTGAGAAGTTATGCTTTTCTCATCTGTAAAATGGGAAAGGGAGAGATTAAATTAAATGACTTTTAAGGTCTCTTTCAGCTATAAATTCTATGAAACTGAAATGTCATAGGCTCTGATTACCATCCTTCCCTTCACCTAAGACAATGCCTTGATTTTTTATTATTATTAAAAATGCTTTTTAGTTTTCTTTTTGGGGGGGGTAAATTTTTTTTATTAATCATGCTGACATTTAATAAATAAAAGGAGTCAGTGACAATCTCAAATGTCAAATACTAGCTTATTATTTTTCAAAACATATGCATAATTTTCAACATTCACCCTTGCAAAACCTTGTATTAGAGATTTTTTTCCCTCTCTTCTCCCCATCCCTTCCTCTAGACTGCAAGTAATCTATGTTAAACATGTTCAATTCTTCTATACATGTTTCTATAATTATCATTATACCTTAATTTTAGGAAGGGTAAATACCAGGTAAAAAAATGGATTTGCATTTACCTAAGCCTTCAAGGAGAAGATACTATCTCAGAGGAAGCTGATGGACTCCGAATCATTATTCAATTCAATTCACTTCAGTTCAGTCACTAATTAATGGAAATCTTATTTTGATTTTGAGTATGAAAACTTGGCAAAAGTAAGGTCACAGGATCCTTCTGATTATAGGAATTTCCACAGAAAATAGAAGTAAGTCCCTACTGTGTGCCAGTCACTGTGCACTTGGGGATAGAGAGACAAAAAAAAAAATGGTCCCTGATCTCCCAGACTTTGTATTCTTCTGGAGAGACACAACATAGCCACAGGTATAGAAATACAAAGTAAATACAAAAATTAATAACAAAGTAATTTAACTTAGTTTCAATTTCAATTTCAAATTACAAAGTAATTTGGGGGGTAAAGAGCAATCCTACCAACTGGGGACATCAACAAAGATCTCTTGTAAGAGAATGAATTTAAGCTGTCTTGAACTCTACGGATCTAAGAGATATGGATAAAGAGAGAAAGTATTCCTAATAGGTGACCAGGGTCCTTCTTATGGGACTCTAGAGAGTCTTTAATCTCATGTTCTCCTTGATAACCACATATACTAATTCTATGAGAGGTGCCAGGCTATTGTGAGTGGACGAGTGTGTATATGGGGGGCTCAGGAGGAGGAATACTTTTCTTTCCCACTAGCATTCTTTCAAAGCAATAAGATGTGGTTATAATAATACGGTACTCTCATACAGTTTTAGGTTGAGAATGTTTATGAGAGACTACAAGTCCAACACTGTCTACTAAATGCTATTCTAAATTACAGAATTTGTTAAGAGAAGGAAGTATATTTGAATCTCTAAATCTTTTTGATTTTAGGTCTAAAACTGATTTGTGTAAGCACGACTTAGCTAGTGTCTGAGGAGAAATTTGAACTCAGATCCTCCATATTCAAAGTCTAGGATTCTGTCTAGCATATACTACACTGCCTCACAGCTAGTAAATATTTTAAACTCACATCTTTCTGATGTAAATGCCCATAATACACAAAACATTGCTCTTCTCTGTGGATATTATAGGGAGGACCTGGTGGTACTGAAGTACAGTAAGGAGAACATTTGCCCAATGAACCCACCTTGAAAAGACCAAGACTTAGTCAATAATGACTGCTTCTATATGACTTCCCTATCCACCATGGTCCTTGCTGATATAGTATTGAGCTAAGTGTTACTTATTTTCCTGAGTGCTATTTCTGGAATATTTTCTATTGAAATCCTTAGACTTCAAGATTTAGCTCAAATTCAGCCTCTTACAAGAGACCATCCTTGATTTTCCCAGTTGGTAGTAATGCCTCCTTAAACCTGGAGCTAGGAAGGAGATGACAACCAAGGGGTCTAAGTAAAGTCCTGAAAAAGCCTCTTGGTTCCTCAGGTTAATTAGAATTGGAATGAAGGTAAGAGGGCTTCCTCCCTCATTGTATCATGGTTCCCCTATGGGAAACCAAAGGTGCTCCCTGGAGCTGAGGAATACAGAGGGATTGACCCTACTCCAGAATTTCTATAGGGAAATAAACAAAACAAAGCAATGTAGTCTTTCTTGTGACATGTCCAGATACATGCATGAGAGATGGCTGGGCAGATAGGGGACAGAAAATAGCACTGACTGGTGACTCAGGCAAAATAACAATGCTTGGGGGAAGAAAGTGATGAGGATTGCTGTCTGGAAGGCATTCCATTGTATCTATTGGCCTTCTTCCTGAAAGCTTTTATGGGGGTTGGGGATTAAATGTGAGACTGAACTCAAAGTTCAAAAACAAAGATGACTTGGAATTTTAGCCTCTTCACAGTCTCTAGACAACATTTTTTGGATGAACTAATAAACAGTGGTCAGAGAGAGGACCTGACCTGTCTCATAAGAAAAAGAACTGAATTAAGGTACCATATTGAAGCATTCAAGTGCCCTCCATATGCCCTGTACAAAATGGGTAACTTCCTTTGGGCACGAAGTTTAATGGAAAAACAGACTGGAAGGATCTTTGAACTGTTCCTTTGGGATGAAGTTAGATTAAGTTCATATATATTTCTTAAAAGTCTGCCAGGAACATCTGCAGACTTTTTTCTTTCTTTTCTTCTTTTTTTTTAAGTCTCTGAAAATTCCCCAGATCTTTACATAAACCCCAGCATACAATCCTCTTTTTGATTCAGAAATCATCCTGGAGGCCTTTAGTTTTTCAAAGCTGTTTTATGATTGATTGGAAATATCATTACAGAATTTTAGACACGAGCAAGAAGAGTCCTTTTTTAGCATGTAATTCACATGCCTCATTTTGTAGATGAGGAAATTGAGCTTTCAAGGGGTTCACTGATTTGTCCAAAGTCAGACAGGTATCAAGTAGTAAACCTGGGATTTGAACCTAAGTTCTGTTTCTAAATCTAGTGCTTAAAATTTCTACTGATCATGTTACCTCCTAATATTTTCATGGCTCCTTCAGTATACTGCATCAAAACATTACCAAAAAAAAAAAAATCCTATCAAGAAATTCTAAAAGTGATTGAGTGGAAAAGAATATGATTGGGATGGTTTTGGAAGGACAGATTTCTTTCTGGGATTTCATGAAATTTAAAGCAGACTGACAGCTGATTTTTCCATAAACAGATTATTATTATTATTTTCACCTAGACAGCTTGATAGCAGCCATTATCATCTTTTTGGATGTCTTATCAAGTTCTGGCTGTGTGCGGCATGGATGATAAGAAATGAGGAATGTCACCCAGAGGAGGACAGGGGATTATTTTTATGCAAGGCCTTTCAGCAGCTGCCAATGATTCAGAACTGAAAAGTCAGGCTATTGTTCACACCGGGCAGTTGCTATTCTTCTCTTCCTAACACAACTGACAGGGGAAAAAAAAAAATTAAAGATGTATTTGTCATTGTGTGAAGGATTGAAATTTCATTATCCCATTGGAGTAGCATTGATTTCCAAAAATGGTGTCTTCTTGGATTGTCTGGGGGGAGGGAGAGAAAAGAAAAAGGAAATGAGAATGAGGGGAGTCCAGAGCTTTTCAGGAATTTGAGGGAGGGGCAAAGCAAAAGCAGATGGGGTGCTTTCAAGTTCTGGCAATTAAGACACAAGGACAATTCTGAGACTGCAGGGAATCTGAGAGCATGGGAAGGATGACCAGCTTTGCTGATCTGCTAGCTTTATTTGAGGAAACTGCTTTATATATTACTAATCAGGACAGTAATATTTTTTTTTTCCTTGATGAGATATATTCTAGAAAAGGACTTGAATCAAAATAACTATATTTAAATATACATATGTTTAAATATAATATTACATGTAATATAACATATCTCATGATGTAATGTAACATAATGCAACAACATAATAGAACATAATATAATTGTACAAATAATTATATTCAATATAATACAGTATAATATGATATGATATAATACAATACAATAATATAATATTTAGTTGTAATATGTGAATATAATAATGAAATATTATTTATTTAACTAATGAGATAATAGGATCATAGATATGAAGGGGCTGTTTAGTCCAACTCCTGCATTTTACAGATGAGAAATTAAGATACAGAGAAATAAAGTTATTGTTTAGGACCTAGATCTTGAATTGAAAGAGATCTTGGAGGCAATTTACTACAAAGCTTCTTAAACTGTGGGTTGTGACCCTAGATGGGGTCACATAATTGAATGTGTGGGTCATGAAAAATTTGACAACACTAAAAGGTTTCTGAATGCAATGACCAAAAATTAATTCAAAAATCAAATGTGTAATGAATCTGAGGTGTTTCTGGCAGCATTTGCCTGAATTGCATCATGCAAATTTACTGCAGCCTTGGTTCTGGATGCACCACATAAGTGCTTTGCACTTTGCATGCATGACTTCTGCCAGATACAGCTTGGCTCAAATTTGAGATGGGGTCATATAAAAATATCTTGGGCAAAAAAGGGTTGCAAGAGGAAGAAGTTTAAGAAGCCCTATCTTGTCTACCCCTTTCATTTTCCAGATGGATTAAGTTACTTTCTCAAGATAACATAGAACATAACAATGCTAATTTTATTCTATGACTGCTCACATTAAATATATATATCTTTTGTTTTTACATTAACTACATTTACCCCTCTGAATGCCTCCCCCTTTATTAATTTTTTTTAATTAAAAAAAGGAAAGAGGCAGAAAAGGAGAAAAAATCAGCAAAACAGATGAATGCATTGAAAAATAAATGTAAAATCCATACCTCTGGACTTCCTGCTTCTACAAAAGAGTGGTGGGAGGCATCTTTTCATATCTTTCTTTTGTCTCCTGTTTAAATATTCCTGTTCCATTCATTCAACAAGGATTTATTATGTGGAAGCAATCAGGAGCAAGGCTTGATGCTTGGCACTGGTGATGAAAAAGCTAACCAATTAATCAACAAGTAAATAAATAAAATGAAACAATTCTTGTCTCCAAGGAACTTATATTCTTTCCTTCTAGTATAAATGAATATGCATTATAGATTTGTCTTCTGAATAGCTGAGAAATGAATTCTCTGCTCTTCAAACTTCTAGTTGTTTCCCTCCCAAAGAGATTCAATTCCTTTTCTTACAATTATAGGAACCAACAAAGTTAGATTAATGCATATTTATAATGAATTGTAGAATTTTGATCACTTTTTACTAAAAGCAGTCAATTAACTGATGTCTATTAGATGCAATGCACTGTATTAAATATTGAGAACAAGGAGAGACAATAAATGGTCCCTATTCTTGGGAAATTCATAGTTTTAAGGAGAAGACATCATGAAATAGCTATGTACAAATAAGATGTATTCAGGATAAATTAAATAATTATCTAATATAACATATTAGATATCACATATAATATCTAATATGATATATTAGTATATAATATATAATATAATCAGATAATAATTAGGATAAATAGAGATAATTAGAAGAGGGAAGACACTAATATTAAAGGAAGGAAGTGGGGGCTCATCCCATTATGTAAGACATCAATATTATAGGACAAGTCACTCTGACATGAATAAAATGTTTTTAGTAATTTCATATTGGCTTTCTTATCAGGGAACATTCAAAACTTTTAATGGTTAATTTACTTGGTTCTTTGTAGACAATGACTTCAAAGTAAGGCAATGCCCCCCCTCTTATTTAAGCAAGAAGGGGTATCATGTACAGAAAAGAACAGGAAAAGGAAGATTGAAAGTTGGTAGCAAAAGGAAGGGATTGAAGAAATTAGAAAATAAGGGGAGTGGGTGAAATAGATTAAGGATTCTCTTCTCCCCACCACTACTCCCTCCCTCTTGACACCTGAACTAACTATACTCATTTACTCCAGACTTTCCATGCATATATATTTTATAAACAGTAAGATGGACAGGTCAGTGAGTTATCAGTTAGGAAACCTTGGCTTATGAGTCGCTGTTCTGCTATTAATTGTGTAATTCTTATCAAATCACTTAACCTCCTTTGGACTTAATTTCTTAATTTGTAAGACCATTTAATCTAGCGGAAGAACTGGAAGAGAAGCTTAGTTTCCTTATTTTTCTCGTGTAGGACTTCTACTATGTCATGCTACTTCACACAATTACAGAATTTTAGAAATAGAAGGGGGTTTGCTGGCCATCAAAGTCAACACATCACCAGAAAAGAGATTCCCACTATAATATATTTGACAAGCAGTTCGTTCAGACCCTGATTGAACACTTCTAGAAGGGGGGAATATCATTACCTCTTGAGAAAGCACCTTTCCTTTTGGGGCACCTCTAATTACTATTATATTTTAATTTTTCATTATTATATTTCTATGTTATATTGCATTACAATTTATTGCATTTTATGTTAAAATTTTAAATTATATTTATATTGCATTATTGTAATTTATTATATATCATATTTAAAGTATATTTTATATCATTGTAATTTAATATATATTATATTAAAATGTAAAATAAATACATTTATGTTATGGCATTATAAATTATTGTGTATTATATTTAAAACAAAAATTATAATATTTTAATTAAAATATTTTATTTTTAATTTATGGAACAAAGCAAGCATTTCTGTAACATAGCATAATAAAAATGATTGTACATGAAATTGTAAATGTATTATGTACAACTTGCAATTCTTTTTACATTTTTAATAAAGTTATCATGTAAATTTCTTTTTTTCCCCCTTTTTTTCTCCTCTCCTTCTCCTTGCCCAAGTGATGGCCACCATTTGTCAGAAAAAAATATTAAGAAATTTCTTCCTGACATCTAGCTTAAGCTGCCCTTTTTGCCATTTCCATTCATTCCTCTGGGGCCGAGGAAAAGACATTTGGATCTTCTACAGACAGCTCTTCAAATATTTGAATACAGCTTTCATCTCCTGCTTCTATCTTCTTTTCTCTAAACTAAACCTGACCAGCATTTTTGACTAATCTTCATAATGCCCTGAACACAAAGCCCTTTCCTATCCAGTTACCCTCTTTCAGACACTGAATAGCATAAAAGTGCATTGCTTTAAGAACTTAGCATAATATTCCAGACAATGTCTGACAAGACATTGGGAATGTCACCTTGCTATTTCTGGAAGGTATGCCCCTCCAATGCATCCCAGCATCAATTTTGGTTTTTGTTGATTGATGTTGAACTTCCAGTTAATCAATAAACATTTATTAAATGCCTAGTTTGTGCCAGTCACTGTACTGAGCAGTTCTTACCCTCAAGGAACTTACAATCTAAAGGAAGAGACAATAAGGAAATTTTGTATAAACAAGCTATCTACAGGGTAAATAGGAGATAAATAAGTGAGTCAAAACAGATGAGAAAAGACTTCTTGTGGAAGGTGGGACTTGGCTGGCACTTGAGGGAAGCCAGGGAAGGAAGGAAGTAGAGATGAAGAGTAAGAGTATGATAGTTACTTAGGACAGTTCAAATACAGAAAGATTTCTTGTTTGTGGAACTAGCAACTAGCAAAAAGGCTAGTACCATTAAATCCCAATACACTAAATTTCCAAATCCTTTTCAAAACCCTTGTGGCCTATCCATATGATCCCCATCTTGTATCTGTAGAGTTGAATTTTTGTACTAAAACATAAGATTTTACATGTTTCCCTATTGAATTTCATCTTATTTAATTCAGCCCAGTGTTTGAAACTATTAGTGTTTTGTTTTGATTTTCACTCAATTATATATTGTGTTAATTAACTCTCTACATGGTACCATTTGAAAATTTCCTAAGTATATCATTTATGCTTTTATCCAAGTCATTGATAAAAATATTAAATACTACAGTCCCAAAAATACTTTATATATTTATAAATTTATAAATCCTTGGCACCTAGATGGTATAGTAGTTAAGAGTGTTGGGCCTGAAGTTAGGGAGATTTATCTTCATGAGTTCAAATCTGGCCTTGGATACTAGCTATGTGACACATAACCAGTCATTCAACTCTGTTTGCCTTAGTTTTCTTATCTGTGAAAATGTGAAAACTACTTCAGGATCTTTGCCAAGAAAACCCCAAATAGAGTCATGAAGAGTCAGACATGATTGAAATGACTGAACAACATAAATCTGTGGGCTATTCTATTCTTTGATTATAGAGACATTAAATTATTAACATTTTCAGTCTGGCTATTCAAATAGTTCTGAATTCTAGGATTATCCCAGTCTTCAGAGTTAGAAAAATATGCAGGATCATAATCAAGTCTCCTTTCATGGTGAGAAAATTGAGAACCATAAAAATGAAGAGGTGTGAGTGTCATAGCACACAGAGTACTGGGTCTGGAGTCAGGATGGCCAGAGTTCATATCCAACCTTAGATATTTACTAATTGTGTGATCTTGGCAAGTTACTTTATCTCTGTTTACCATAGCTTCTTCAACTGAAAAAGTGGGATAATCATAGTACCTACTCCCACAAGGTTATTCTGAGGATCAAACAAGATTTCTGTAAGATACTCAGCACAGTGCCTGGAATATAGTAAGTGCTATGTAAATGCTAGTTATTATTTTTATTATTTGACTTGCCTGGGGTCATGGAGAGGGTATGATGTAGAGCTGGAGTAGAGTAGAAGTAAGGAGAGGAGACAGGATGAGAATAAAGTAGGAGTAAGTAGGGCTAAGAGTAGAGTAGAATAAAGGAGTAAAGAAGAGAGCCAACTTACCTATCTATAATGCAGGATTCTTTCCATTGTACCACACCAATTGTAAATACCCTGTTTCCTCATGGTTCTGGTTCTTTGCTTTATATGTTGAGGGCCAATTTAGCAAATAACTTAATGGATCCAAATGTGTTAATGGAGTCTGAATACTGTCCTACCAAGCAATTTACATGCATTTTATCAGTGGCCTTTTGAAAATCATACTTTAATTCAAGGGAGTAACTCTAATGACTTTAATTGTTTTAGACTGTGATCTTTCATTTAGATATACTCAGCCATTTGTCCTGTGACATCAGCCTAAACCATATGTAACTGTCCTTTTCTTAGGCAATAAAGTCCACTTTGATACTCACCAACCTTATCATCCATTAGAGTTACCAGGATTTTTTGTACCTTGACCTCTTTACAGAAAGAATCTATTTCTGGGGCACTTGATGTGAGCTGATAGGCTGGCAAGATGACTAAGAAAGGCAAGGCAGGTGAGGACCATGTTAATGGAAGAATAAATAGCAGATATAGAGTAGTAAGAATTTCTTAGTGTTTCTCTGAGCTAGTCAGAATACAAGTGCAATATTTAGGATAAGGGATATTGATGGAGCTCCTTCAAGTATGCAAGATCTTGCAAATGCATTATGTCACTTGAACCTCAAAATCCTGCAATATTCTCTCTCTCTCCCCCTTCACTCTTCTTCCCCTTTTCTCCCTTTCTCCCTTCCTCCCGCCCCCTCTCTCTCTCTCTTCTATTTCTGTCTCCATCTCAACTTCAAGTTTGCAAGGTCTTACAAATACATTATGTCACTTGAGCCTCAAAATATTCTCTCTCTCTCTCTCTCTCTCTCTCTCTCTCTCTCTCTCTTTCTCTCTTTCTCTTTCTCCCCCCTCACTCTCCTTTCCCTTTTCTCCCTCCCTCTCTATCTCTGTCTGTCTCTGTCTCTTTCCTTCCCTCCCTCCTTTTTTTCTCCCTCTCTCCCTCCTTCCCTCTCTCTTTGTTTCTCTCCCTCTCTCTTTCTGTCTCTCTCCCTCCTTCCCTCTGTCTCCCTCTTTCTCCTCTCTTTCTTTCTGTCTCCTCTCTTTATACATATATGTATACAAATGTTCATGCTTATATATAATATAAATAGGAATACGAATTCTTGAACCCCTTTTATATATAAGGAAAAGGAGGCTTAGAAAAATGAAATGATTTGTCATGGTAACACAGCTAAGTAAGGATTAAAGTTAGAACTTGAGTCCATGTCTGATTGACACATCTGAGCACACTACCAGACTCTAGTTCTATACCCCACTCATGCTGAACATAAGGAACTATGTTGAACACAGATGAGGGCAGTCAGAATGATGAAGAAACTGGAAATAAAGATAAATAATATTGAGATTTAGGAAACTTGATTTCAAATTTCTCCTCTGGTACTCAGAAGATCATGACTAAGTTTCTGAGCCTTATTTTTCTCACCTGTAAAATTGAGTATAGTGGTACTTGCATTAACTGTGTTATAGAATTATTGGAAAGAAAGTTTGTCAGCTTCAGAAAGTTACAGAAGCTAAGCTATTATGATGCGAAAGAAGAAATGGATATATTATAGGAGGGGAAGATTTAGGTAAGTAGCTGTTTTTTAAAGTGTTTGAAGATATGGGATAAATAATAAATACTATGTATATATATTTCACTAACATTTTAGAAGACAGAATAATGAAATATACAAGTGTAGAATTTAACTAAGTATAAGGTTAAGTTGTGTAGCAAAGGAATGGATGATTTTGAGTGATAAATAGCATTAATAACAAAATAGAAATTCAAATTTGATAAATGGTGAACAGTGACCTTGGTATTTTTCTTTGTTTCAATTCCAACTTAAATTCTTTTTTATTTAATCCAGAAAGTATTTTGGGAACTTCTAATTCTAATTCAGTCATCTGGAACAAGGACTACTCTTTCAGGGATTAAGAATGCAAGATTTAATCTTAACTTGAATGCATTCTACTTGATTTTTGTTGGCTAAATTTTTTGGTAATAGGATTAAAGAATGGGCCTGCATTATAAGAGAAAGGCTTTTATTTCTCATATTCTAGCAGACCAAAGCTGACCAGGTGACTCTGAAGAGATGAAACCCAGAAAGTTGTAGCAAGGAGTATTATCCAAAGGAGACCTCAAGACCAGTGGAAGAATATACCTATTTACAAGCCAGAGTGTTATTTGTTCCAAACTCACTACCTCTCTAGATCTGTAATTACAATATTTTCTTGATGACCTGTTTGTTAGCTTTGTGTGGCTCATTAAAGACTCTAAATGTCTTTAAAATTATCTGGTTTTTAACAAATGTCCCTTATGAAGCCATTTGGCGCCCAATGTGTAGATGAACATACTAGATAACGTTTTGAATTTAGATTTCATTTCAATTCTTTGTTTAGTAATGCATATAATTAAGTAATTAACAAGTATTTATTAAGCATCTACTATATATTAGGGACAGGGAATACAAGGAGAGAGAAAAATACATGAAACAGTTCCTCCTCTCAAGAACCTTACATTCTTCATACTTAAGAAATGGAAATAATATTACAAATAGGAAGGATTGTTTACTGAAACCTTCCCATCTATAAAATACTTCCTTCGTCTGAATTTTATCTGGGTAGATATCAACAAATGTAGATTGCAACCTTGCTTGATTTAGTATATCATTTCATGAGAAATTTTACTTTTAATATTGTCATTGCTTAGTATAGCACCTGGCACATAGTGCATACTTGCTAAATATTGGTTAGCTAATGAATATCCAAAAATTTTTATTTCTATAGTGTTCATTTAATAATTAGCTTCTCTGAAATCTGCTAGAATGGGTTTTAGGATAACCACAGATATCTAGTTTAGCATCCAGACTTACAGTTGAAGCCTTTACACATTTATTGGTTCTGCATCAGCTTGTATTTGTCTGGCAGGGTCTACAAGAACCTAGAATCATTTCTATATTACAAAGGTGCATTAAAGAGTAACTTTATTGGGATACCTTTTCAACACAGACACATATCCTGGATCTTTGCTTATCTTGCAAGGATGCTGCTAAAAATAAATGAAGTGGTATTCAAATTTTGGCTTTGGTGGGAGAAAAGTTTTAGATAAATCTCTGACACTATTATAATTATGATATGGTCCTTGGAAGCTTTTCATGAAAATGCTCTTGCAAGCTGTAAACAATAGGATAAAAAGTTATATCTGAAGCAACAAATGATCAGTCAGGGGTCTCTTTCCAGGGATTTTAACTGATGAGCAGGAATGAGGAAATCCCCCCTCAAATTTCTGAGTTCCAAAGTTCAGTGGCTTCTTAGATAAGCAATAAATGTCAATTACTCTCTGCATTTCTTTATTCCTCCTCTGCTTTACAGTTTTATTTATTAATATATTTCAATAGACAATCCACAGAAGGAATCTTTCTTTGCACATCTTCCTTTTCTCCAGGAATTTTATAAGTCAATAAATCATTGCCTATGTTTACTAAATATTCTTGTTGCTACCTAACACTATCTCAAAGCCGAGAAGATCAAAAGAGAAATCAGTTTTGAATCTCTTCTTTATAACTTGTCAAGATTTTATATTAGAGACTTAATCCATGTACAGCTGGATGGTTTTATCACATAAAACAAACTCCAGGAAAGAATTTGACTTTTTTGTGAATCTCATGTAAGAGGAAACCAGGTGCTTTGGTGTTTCCTTGGCAATTGAAATCTAAGAGAGGCAGAATATTTATACTTTAATTCCTTTGCATTTAGTCCCAATATATTAATATTGTGGAATAACAAAAATAACTGATTACTTAGATAGTACCTGAAATGAAGTGAAAGCCTAAATCTTGGGCCACATTTACTTATTTCATCGAGTTTATAGTGGGATGGACATCAGAGGTAATTTACTAAGACACAGGAGGGGTTAAGGGCCTTGCTGATGATAATTGGCAGAGCAAATATTAGAATTTAGAAGAAAGATTTAGACTTTAATGGAATCTTATAGACAATCTGGTCTGACTTCCCTATTTTAAAAATAAGGAAACAATCTCAAAGAGATTAAAAGACTTGACTAAGATCACTGAGATAATAAGAATAAGATTGAAAGGAAATTCCATTGTACTCCAGAACCTGTACCTTTTTTTTTTTTTTTTTTAATAGTTTTTATTTACTAGATATATTCATGGGTAATTTTACAACATTGACAATTGCCAAACCTTTTGTTCTAATTTTTCCCCTCCCCCCCAGATGGCAGGTTGACCAATACATGTTAAATATGTTAGAGTATAAATTAAATATAATATATGTATACATGTCCAAACAGTTGTTTTGCTGTATAAAAAGAATTGGACTTTGAAATAGAGAACAATTAGCCTGTGAAGGAAATCCAAAATGCAGGCAGACAAAAATAGAGAGATTGAGAATTCTATGTAGTGAGAACCTGTATCTTTTCCATTGTATTGTGTTATCTCATATTGATATATAACTAAGTTTTTTATCATAGCACAGATCACTTGGTTACAAATAAGAATTAAAGCAGAGTTTGGAGAAATGAAACCCATAATGGAGTTATGATATAGAATGATGGGAAATTTTAATGATCTGGACATCATTGGTACTCTCTGCCTTTGCCAAAACGAAATAGTTAATACTTTCTTAACTTGCCTGCTGATAGTTTTATCATTTGATATAGGAAATAATCAACAAGGAGAAATAAATACTCTTCTGGATCCAATTCTCAAGAACAAGGCAAAACTAGCTGCCTGAGCATGGCAGTGATGGGAACTTTGGAGTGATTGTATTCAAGACACTGAGCTAAGTAGTAGGGATACAAAGACAATTTTTGCTCCCCCCTCAGTATTGTCAGAATTTTTGTGACCCCGTTATTGGTTTTTTTGGCAAAAGTACTGCAATGGTTTCCCATTTCCTTCTACAGGTTACTTGAGAAACAGGGTTAAGTGATTTGCCCAGGGTCATATAGTTAATATGTGTATAAAAATGGATTTGAACTCAGGAAAATGAGTTTTGCAGGTTGTACCACCTAGTTGCCCCAGAATGGAAAAAAAAAAAAGACAAAGGATAAAGAAATCCCAAACCCCAGCCCTTGCCCTCAAGGAGCTCCCATTCTGCTGGAAGAGAATCCAAAATAAACATAGCAACGGAGATGATAGTGTGTTATATTGGTCTGGAGATCAGGGCTGCTCAATCACTACTCACTTAGCACCACTTTCTCTTTTACCCACCTTTGTATGAGTTGGGCTATTCTTCCCCAGCTACCCTTCTTCTCTGAGGAGTTTTTCTCACCTCTCTAAATACCTTCGGGGAAAAGAGAAAGGAAAAAGCAAAGGGCTTGCCACTTGATCAGTGGCAGTTAAAGCCTCCACCTTCAATCAATACCTGATTCATTCACCAAAGAGAGAGTTTCCTGCATATTTCTAGCATGTTCACTCAGTACCTTGAGATATTATAGAACCAGTCAATAATTTTCTTACCCCAAATCCCCAGACAGAGAAACACTCTTGCAAAATACTACTTTGTAATAGCTGAACAAATTATGTTAATTGAATGTTATTGCTAATATATGCATACATTTTAATATTATTGTGCATATATACATATGTGTATTTATATATAATACATGTATTGGCAGATATATACAAACACACATAGCATATATAATTACATATATTCACATATACACAATAATATTAAAATGGCATATTTTTTAAGCCATAGCAACATTATATTTTGTAATAGTCCCTTTTGTCATTTTTTTCTTTCTTTTTTGCTGAGGCAGTTGGGGTTAAGTGACTTGCCTATGATCACACAGCTAGGAAGTATTAAGTGTCTGAAGCCAGAATTGAATTCAAGCCCCCTGACTTCAGGGCTGATGCTATATCCACTATGCCATCTAGCATTTTGTCATTTCTTATGACACAAAAACATTATGTATATGTTTATACACACACACATATATATTGTCCCTATGGACAATAGGGATAATTTTAGAATTATTATCTTGAATTTATTATATACTTAAGGATATAAGTTGTGTGTGATGATTCAGAATTGTTTATACAATCCTCTATGCTATTTTCTTTGTATACCAAAATATTAATATTTGTCTAAGTCAAATTCATAATTTAAAAAGTTAAACATAAATAAAAAAAGAAGCATACATTTTAGGAAATAGGTATATACCCTCTTAAATGAGGAGTCATAGAAATGAGAGAAGGGAAAAGGAGAAAAATCATCAGTTTGGGACTACAGGGCAAGGTATATCTCTCCTACATGCTTTTTGCATGATTCATAGTGATGTACCTGTAGTCCAATATGGAGGATCTTAAGAGTGGAAGTTCCTTCTGTCCCTAGCTTTTGCTCTTCAATGCTATTCTCCCTCATCTCAAACTCTTCTGCTTTTTTTTTTTTTTTTTTTTTTTTAGGCTGGGGTTAAGTGACTTGCCCAGGGTCACACAGCTAGGAAATGATTTGAACTCGTGTCCTACTGAATTTAAGGCTGGTGCTCTCCACTGCGCCACCTAGCTGCCCCCTACTCTTCTGCTTTGTAAGGAGGTTGTTACCCTTTTCCCACTTCTCTCTCATGCTACATATATATATATATTTGGTAAACTCCTTGGCCATGGGCAGTATGCTTTGAACTATTTCTCCTTTTCATTTCCTTGACATTTTCTGATTTCAAAAGAGTCCTCATGCAAGTTATTACAGGCCCAGCCACAAGGATAGTAAACTCAAGTTAACCAGAATTCAGCCAAAGTTTATTTTGCTATTGGATCTCCAACAGGTGTGAGGTAGTCACTAAACATTAGAACGCAAGTGAGACACATGAAGGAGACATTCTGCAATATTGGGGAGAATAAACAAAGTTGTGTTTATGCCCACTTAAAATTAAATATGTCTCTGAACTTGTAAAGTGGTGTTTTAGCAATGGCCCAGCAAGCTAAAATTAGCTGGTTCAATATTAAGTCTTGGTTAATGGATGAACACATGACTATTTATTCGTGTACTTCTTACAGACTGATCCAGTAATTCTTGTTTTGTTCCCTTCTAAATCTTAGCTTTTCCTAATATGAATAACTCTCAATTGTCTATGTAAAAAAAGAGAGAGAACACATTGGGCAGTTTTGGATGAGTTTATTTAGTTTTTATTTTTTTTTATTAAAGCTTTTTTATTTTCTAAAATATATACATGGACACCTTGTGTTCTATTTTCCCCTTCCCTTCACCCTTCCCCTAGACAACAAGTAATCCAGTATATGTTAAACATGATAAAATACATACATACATACATATATATATATATCATTAAATGCAATATATGCATATATATATTTATACAATTATCTTGCTGCACAAAAAAAATCAGATCAAAAAGGAAAAAAAATGAGAAAGAAAATAAAGTGCAAGCAAACAACAAAAAAAGTGAAAATGATATGTTGTGATCTACACTTGGTTCCCACAATCTTCTCTCTGCATGTAGATGGATCTCTTCATCACAAGATCATTGGAACTGGTCTGAATCATCTCATTGTTGAAAAGAGCCATATTCAGAATTGATCACCGTATAATCTTGCTGTTGCCGTGTACAACAATCTCCTGGTTCTGCTCACTTCACTTAGCATCAGTTCATGTAGGTATCTCCAGGCCTCTCTGAAATAATGCTGTTGATCATCTCTTATGGAACAATAATATTCTGTAACATTCACATACCATAACTTATTCAGTCATTCTCCAGCTGATGGGCATCCATTCAGTTTCCAGTTTTTTGCCACTACAAAAAGGGCTGCCACAAACATTGGATGTTGGATTTTACCAAATGCTTTTTCTGCAATAGATTAGTTTAGAAGTGGGAATAAAGCCAGCATTATCTTAGTCGAGATTTGATTTTGGAACAAAAAAAAGTTATTTTTATGTGATTAAAGAGTTTAAAGAAAAACAAGGTTGACTTTGCCATGATACAGAAAAGATATTCAGTTAGGATAGAGTAGCATTTAGCTCAATTTTGGTAGATACAGTCTCCCTTGACTCCTTATGGAAACTAGTTAGCGCATCATCAGAGCACGGTATGGCATCTCTGCCATAGGTAAGATCTCTGGTACCTGCCAAGGCTGAGAGATTAGGTTTGAGAGGCCCAAAATATACAGGCCTGAGGCTTTTTATGCCTTTAGATGTTTAGGAAGCTATGTCAGTGAAACCAGGTCCTGAAGAAAGACTTGTTTCCGTTTAGGGAAAAGAAGCCCTTATCAGAGGAAGGATAGAGAAGAAGTGTGGAAGAAAAGAACTGTAACTCTGGCTGGAGGGAAGGGGAAGCTGGGTGTAATCTGCAATGTATATAAATGCTTGTAGATGTTACCCCAATCACAGATGAATGATATTTCAGAGATTGTTTTTTAGTTATATTGGAATGTGAGTGTATCTGATTTCCTAAGAATTTATAATATAATCTATATATTCTATATTGTAATACAATATTTTAAAATAATATAATCTATATTGTTTATGATAATTCTAATAGTTTTATAAATTATAAATAATCTGTAATAATGATGCATAATATCATATAATAATATAATTATATAATATAATGATATATAATACATATTATATGTAATAGAATACTCTCAATGTAGACTGATAATACATAATGAAGCTATATTGGAATGATCAGACTTATGAGAGATTGGAAAACTGTATCATTTCCTTTTCTTCTCTATTCAGCTTGATTTAACTCAGTACAAAACATGTTTTAATTGCCTCCAGTATATCAGACACAATGCTAGATGCTCACCTCTTCAAACTGAAATAGTATCACCACTCAGATGGATGGGAAATGCCAGGCTGGAACAGACTTAAAACTTCTCACATGAGATTTAGAATCAGGAGAATCTGATTTAACTATTGCCTCAGACACTTATTAGCCCCGTGACTCTGGGCAAATCACTTAATCATTTCTAGCCTTATTTTCCTCATCTGTAAAACCAGAATAATAATAGTATCTATCTTACAAGGTTGTTGAGAGGATCAATAAGATAACATGTGGACAATGTTTAATAAACATAAATGATCTTTATTATTATTGGTTATTATTTTTATTAGTTTTTTGACTTTGGAGAAGTGATCTAATTTCTGTTTCTTCAACTAAAATAAAATCAGAATAATAATAAAGGCTGCCTTCCAATTTTGTGAAAATTAAATGAGATAATACATCAATAATGCTTAAGAAACATTAAAATGCTATATAACTACTACTACTACTACTACTACTACTACTACTACTACTACTACTACTACTACTACTACTACTATTACTACCACCCCACCACCATAGTTATTGCTGCTGCTACTATCATCATCACTACTACCATTGTTGTTTGTCCGTTTCTTGAAAAGAAACAAAGAGTTCTATTTCCTCATTTCTGAAATGAAGACAATAATAGTCCCTACCTCTCAGAGTTTTATAAAGATCAAATAAGATTATTTATATCAAGTGCTTTGCAACTTTTACATAGCCATATAAATAACTATTGTTCTAAATGAGAGAAAGGAATAAATATTCATTAATTAGTAAGACCATAAAGAAGATAGCACCTCCTTTATGTCAACAAAGAGTTAACTAAACAAGGTTGATGATATTGTTTAAAATTGTATTGATAGGAAAAAAGGGGGAATAATTACATTGCTGTAGTATCACATGCTCTTTTTCATGTTGAATCTATGATTTTTTAAAATTAATTTTATAATTATAACTTTTTTTTTGACAGTACATATGTATAGGTAATATTTTACAACATTATCCCTTGTACTCCTTTTGTTCAGAATTTTCCCCTCCTTCCCTCCACCCCCTACCCTAGATGACAGGCATTCCCATACATATTAAATATCTTATAGTATATCCTAGATACAGTATATATGTGCAGAACCGAATTTTGTTGTTGTTGTTGCAAAGGAAAAATTGTATTCGGAAGGCAAAAATAATCTGGGGAGAAAAAGAAAAAAAAATGCTCATAGTTTACACTTATTTCCCAGTGTTCCTTTTCTGGATGTAGCTGTGAATCTATGATTTTAAAATAGCATTCTTCTCTTCAATACCCATCTCAGAGCATGGAGGTGACCTTGGGTTTTAGAAGGTTTTATCCAAATCATTCTAGTATCTTTGTCCCCATCCCCACCCCAAACCCAAAAGCAAAAACAAAAACCCCAAATGGGGCCACAAAGATTTAGATATGATTGAAAAATGGCTGAACATTCTCTGACTACAGATTCCACCAGCAAGTCCAATCTAACTAGAGGAGCACTAAGATCAGAGGCTAAAATAAACTGTATTTATAAGTTTATTGTCTTAGGATAAAGTGATTACAAAACAGGTTGGTGAATTTTTCAGCCACAGGAACCTGGTAAGATCATCAGCTGAAATATAGAAAGCTCATAATATTTTTCAGTCAAGGGAGACATAGAGACTAATGAAATTACAGATTCTTTTTATGAAAGTAAACATTGTGGAGATTTTTAAAATGTTCCTTTCTAAATGTTTTCCTGAGCAAGTCATTTAATTTCTGTTTGTTCTCAGTTTCAACTGCAAATGGATATAATAATAGCATCTACTTCCTGAAGTTATCTTCTCTGAAGGAAAAGATATCTATATCTATCTAAACTGAAGGATCAAGTGAAGTGACACAGGCAAAATATTTACCACAATGCCTGTTATATAAATATTAGAACTATTATTATTATTATTACTAGTTGCAATGATAGAATAATAGGATGCAGATGCATATGTACCCCCCAAGATATTAGGGTTCCAGGACCATCCCTGTATGATCCATAAAATGTTAGGGTATGGAGCTGAACCCCCAAAATATATTGGGATTTGGGGTCAGTGTCATGAAGTATCTCAAAAGAACTTGTAGCCTTGACTGTCTCCAAATAAAGAAGAAAATTTTTATTACTCTGCTGGCAGTAGGCTAATTTTAAGTAATAACAAGGGGTAAGACTGGGGCACTAAGTTCCCTAGCAGAATCAACAATTAACCTGGGGGAAGACACTGTAATGAGGCAAGCTAAATAAAGAAAGAAATTAGTCTGGAATTGTGTCATTTATTGGCAGGCTAACTCTAAAAGGAGTTAGCTATAATAAGGAGAAAGATGCCAAAAGATAGGCAAAGATGAGGTGGGCAGCTCCTAATGAATCTGAAGAAGTGGGGTTCAGGGAGGTCCTATTAAGAAGAAAAAATAACCTTGGGAAATGACATCAGAATTTGGTTTTCTGATTGGATACAGTAACCATGGGGTTATGATAATTTTATTAATGCAAGGAATTTGACAAAAAAAATTCAATAGCTCTCTCTGTTTGTCTCAGGGTATAACTGTGGAAATTCAACTAGATAGGGCCCAACAGCATCAAAGCCCCTCAAATTCCACTTAAATTCAACAAAAACCTTCTCTTGTCAATACTTCTCTCTATGGCCCCAAGAGACCTGGGTTGCTAGAAGGCATATGGCCTTTTGCTGAGGTCTTATTCACCACATTAGTAATAGTAGTATCCTAAAGATTTGATGATAACCATTTATAAAATGTTTTAATATTTCAGAAAAGATGTTGCCCATCTTCATTTTTTCTTTTGTCCCTTTTATATTTTTTCTCATCTACATTTAGTTTTAATTTAAAAAAAATAAATTGCTGGTAATTTGATTCACATGACCTCAAATCTGCAAATGAATATAAAAAGTATTTTTATGATCCCTCAATGAACTTCCAATATTCCCTAATTATTTCATTTTTCCTTTATTTTTCTCAACAGTTATATATACATTAACAGTTCGAAGATATCATGGATGTAGAGGACCAGAACTCTGGACAAGTATACTTGAAACAAGATGTTAACTCAGTGGAATTGATGAGATGATTATTCTCTAGTTCACATATATACTTAGTACTTAGCATGGTGATGTAATGGTTCTCTAGTTCACACATATTCAGTATATTGTAATGCTGTAATTGTAATGGGCTATTTAAACTGGGGACAAAGTCAGACTCCTGGGGGGAGACTGGTTGAGACTGGCAGACTGGCAGACTGCTGGAGGATACTCGTCAGACTGAGACTGGTTCAGACTATGACAGACACAGACTGTGTAAGAGACAATAACTGGATTCTATTCTTGTCCATTCTTCTGGTGTCTATCCTGCTGAGACCAAGGCCCTTCCGGAGGACCTCCAGAAAGCTAGCCTGGACATTATAATGGATGTATTTATTTCTTCCAATGATGATCATCACATTTCAAACTTTTTATTCTGTGAGATTTTTGTCTATATCAATCAAAAAAAAATTTTTTCCCCAGAGGTTCTGCTCCACACACTTTACCTTCACAACAGATAAGTACATGCTTCTGGCTTGTTTAATTTTCAAACATAAACATCCAGTGATCTTTGTTACTGCAAATGGGATGTTAAAATCTTTTTTTTGTTGTTCTTTTAAAATAATGTAAAAATGCAGATTATATTTACCTTCATTGGCTCAGATAATTTGTATTCTTTTAGGATTTTCTATAAATACAATTATGCCATCTGAAAATAATAATGATTGAATGACTCATTTTTGACATTGATATTCCTCATTTCTTTTTTTATTTATTGCAATTGCTCAAATTTCTAATATTCATTCTATTACAGTAGAATCTCATCCTTTTCCAGCATTTTGCTATATCTCCACTGTATATCTTGCTAGGTTGGTGGTTCAGGGAGTTGCTTTTTATCATGTTCATCATCTATTATTATTTTTTTAATGCATGTGTTTTCTGAAACTAATTTCATTGACACTTTACATCCTTTCTTTATAAATTCATTGCTTCCCTTTATCCTGCCCAGAAAGTCATTCTTTGAAACAAAGAATGAAAAAAAAAGAGAAAAAAAACCGAGTTAAACTAAAATAATTATCTGCCAGGAAGTACAATGTTCTACAGCTATTGCTGGGGAGGCTAGATGACTAAGTGGATAAAGTGCTGGCCCTTTAGTTAGGAAGACTCATCTTCTTGAGTTGAAATATAGTATCAAATACTTTTTAATGTGTGATCTTGGGCAAGTCACTTTACTCTACCTCATTTTCTTCATCTGTAAAATAAGCTGGAGAAAGAAATGGTAAACCATTCCAGTATCCTTATGAAGAAGATTCCAATAAGATCCCAGAGAGTCAGACATGCCTAAACAATATATTATTCCCCACCTCTGTGGAGAAGAAAGCATTTTTTCTGATCACTTTTTGGGAGTCCAAAATTTGTCTTAATATATATTTTTAAAAAGTGATAATGAAAGAGTATTTCATTTTATCAAAGGCTTATTCTGTTTCTATAGATATTATAATTTTGGATATATATGAATATAATACTTTAAATTGATAGTTTTCCTAATAGTGACCCATCCTCATCTTCTGTCAATTCCGTCTGGTCATAATAAATATTTTTAGTGTATCCTATTTTATGTTGGTTCTTTACTTAATATCCTTATATCTAATATCAATTAATAACATGTCATTAATATCAGTCAATAAACATTAGTAATGAATATTAACTATCAAATTGTTATTAATTAATAATATTTCATTAACACTAATTAACAAAATCATTGATATCAATTAATACATTTTTCTTAATATCGACTAATGAATTTAATATTGATTAATCAAATTTATTTGCCTGACAGTAGGTCTCACTGGGGGATAGTTCGATCTCCCAAGCCAGTCATCTTGTCCCATGATAGAATAGCTTTAATGCTTAGATGATTGTTTCTTTCATTGAGCCAAATTGTATCTTCCTAAACTTTTACCCATTGGATATAGTTCCAACTTGTTTCGCCAAACAGAATAACTCAAAATTACCTTTCAGATCTCTAATGTTTAAAGACAGTGGTCAAATTTCCTTTATGTCTCAATTCCATTAGGTTAAACCTCTCCAGTTCCAAAACTGTTCATGTTTCATTGTTTTCTGTTCCCTTACTGTTGGTGATATCAGCCTGTCAGGGCTGACAGTAAGGGAATGCTTCCCTGTTACAGAAATGTTTGATGGGAAGTAAACAAGTTTATGTGCTCTTGGAAGAAACGATGGCAAGTAGGGGTGGATGATTGGCAGTGCCAGCTGTCTGCTAGTCAGAGGCTAGGAAAGCAGTAGGAGCACAGCCAAGACATTGAAGAAGAGCAGCAGCAAAGATAATACAGCTGGGATGTCTCTTCAGCTGCCATCCTTTTGGAAAACTGAGAAGCAATGTTATGCAGTGGAAAGAGCCTTGCATTTATTTGGACACACCAGTTGTTGTTCTTCAGGCGTGTCCAACTCTTTGTGACCCCATTTGGGGTTTTCTTGGCAGATGTACTGGAATGGTTTGCTATTTTCTTCTCTAGCTCATTTGAAGAAATTGAGAAAATTGAGGCAAACAGGGTTAAGTGAATGACCTAGGGTCACCCCCTTAGTAAGAGTCTGAGTAAGAGGTTAGCTTTGAACTCTTGTCTTCTTGATTCCAAGGCTTGTGCTCTATCCATTGCACCACTGGACACCTGAGTTTAGACCCTAGCTCTGATACTTACCATAGGACCAAGGATAACTATTTAAATCTCTCAGATCCTCATTTTCCTTATCACTGCATATGATAATGATACTTTCCCAATCTTATAGGATTATGTGAAGAAAGTGCTTTGGGGATCTTGAAAGTCTATTCAAATGGAACTTGGATTAGGAACAAGTGAGGTGGTACAGTGGATAAAATACTGAGTCTAAAGCCAGGAAGACGTGATCAAATTTTGCCTCTAACTTACTAGCTATGTGTCCCTGGACAAGTTACTTTGTCTTGTTTGCCTCGATTTCCTCATTTATAAAATAAGCTGGAGAAGAAATAGCAAACTACTTTAGTATCTTTACCAAGCAAATGTTAAATGGGGTCATGAAGAATTAGACATGACTGAAAATGATTAAACAGCAAGCACTTTGGGACTCTTCTTTGGAAATAACAACCCAAAAGAGTTGAACTAGAGCCCAACACAAAAAGCTAATTTGACCCCATATCTATCACTGGAACTTAGTAGGATGAACACTACTTCTAGAATACAGATTTCAAAGGATGCAATTTACTTATTCCAAAGAAACAGGATAAGTAAGGAGTGAAAAATGAGTGGTATTATGCTATTAAAAATATGTTGCAAATAAGGTGTCAGCCTTGATTGTTTAAGGAAGTTTTTCCATGTAAGAATTCTTCATTCCAGTAAAGCCCTTAGAACACTTAGGTAGGAAGAAAAAAGACAAAAGACATGAGGAGTTTGAGCAAAAGATCATAAGGCTGGAAAACAGGCATGGTATAATAGTGATGGGGAATTTAAACTATATAGACATCAGTAAGTGCTCTCTCTCTGCCCGATAAAGTAGAACAGTGAATGATTTGTTGGCTTGCCTTTCAAGCAGGTGAAAGATCCAAAGGAGAATTATATTCCAAATTTATTTTTCACAGACAAAAAGGAACTGGTTGTTGAGATGGAAATGATGGGAATCTTGGGAAAGGGATTAAATTCTCCCTCTTAGAATTTGTGATATAGAAAGAAAATAAAGCTGCATATAATCCGACACATATCCCTTATTTTGGGACACTAAATTTCAAAAGATTCAGAGAAGAATAGATAGAAAGGCATGGATTAAAATCATATAGGAGAAAGAGACTCAGAAATGATAGTAAGCTCTAAAGACTAAAATTCTGAAGATATTTACAAAGACAGCAAAATTTTGTGCTGACCAGAATAGAGCACGAAATCTAGGATGTTGTTGTTGCTGCTGACAGGTATAATGAAGATAGAAATGCAAACCAGAAATGGCCTTGCTATTTCCCTCTACCTTTTGCTCTTGTTCAATTGCATGTGCTTTCTAATCAAGAAAGATTTTGGAAGTGAGAAGAGTTTTATAGCCCCTTATATAGACTCTGTAGTGTTTTATTTTATTTTTATGGACATGATTCCCAAAATGAAATTTAGGGAGTATGGATTTACTATCCAAGAATAACTGGAAATTAAAGGGAATTTTAAATCCCTTTTTTTCGATTATAGACTTTTAGTGATTACTAGATAGAGAAAGTCAGAAGAATAGATTCTGGGGCACTGACTGGACTCTGTTGCTATCTTTAGTGAAGGGTAATGGCAATGGGCAATATAAGCTGTCATCTTGCTCTTGTCAGATAGAGGCTTTCAAGTCACTGTACTTTAACAGACAGAAAGCAAGAGCTCAAGAGATGGTCCCAAAAAACTAAAACCCAGGAGATAGTATCGGAGTTCAATAGCCATACTGATCCAATCAGAGATACTTAGTAGAAGGGAAATAGCTAGAGGAGAATAGCATGATGATAATACTAGTGGCTGTATGCAGCCTTATATTAATAACTACTAAATAATAGTTTCTAATAGTGATAAAAACCTAAAACTTCACGAGGTCTTTTTGGAACAAGCTGTGAGGTACTTTGGCAATATATTTCCCTAAGTGTGTACTATTTATGTGTATTCACAAGTCATGCATATTCTTTGGATGAGTATCTGCTCCCACTGGTGTGATAATCTTGTGAGAGAATATACTTTCCACCTTAAAGGTACAGTGGTTGATTATTCCATCTCTTTGTTTGCTGTGATGTCTAATTAAGTGTCTTTTGTTGTAAAATAATGCTTCTTTCAGTAAGCTGGTAAAAATAAACATAACTACAGGGACTTCTGTAGCTAGGGAAGCTTTTTCTCTTCTTTTCACAGGGTTGTTAAACTGTAAAATCAAAGGCTTTCAGGGATATAGTTTCCCCTATTGAGAGAATTTCATCTCATCTATGTGGAATTGATGGAAAAATGAACTATAGAATACTTCCACTACCATGTTCTTTGCCTTCCTCTCCCCTAATTTAGTGACTGAGAAGGCCTTATCAAATTCACAAATGACAGAAACTTTCAAAGATCTGATGACATATTGAATTATAGAGACAGGATCCAAAAAACTTCCATATAGTCTATCTGGAAAATTGGTTAAAAAAATCAACTTCAACTTCCTAAGTATAGCATGTGGAAAGTATAACTGATTAATGGTTCATTTGGAGAAAAAAGACCCATAATTTTGTGAATCAATGAATTAACCATAACATCCAGCTTGATCTTACTAGTACTCAATGCTCATGCCATCTATGGATTTATTCAAATCATTAATAAAAATATGGAATAGGTCTGAACCAACTACTGAACTCTGTGGCAAGAAGCTGTTTGAGACAATCCTTGGAAGCAGATAGCTTGAATCAATATATTTTGGCATAACAGGATTTTTTTGTGGCATTAAGGAGAAGAAAATAGAAAAAAAAGGTACTATGAAATGAAAGGACTTGTATTCAAATTCTGGTCATGTCACTTAATACCTCTGTGCTCTGATACAAATTATCTAAAATCTCTAAAAAATGAGAGGGCTAAACTAGATGACCTTTGGGGTCCCATTCAATTCTAAATATATGATCTTTTGATTGGGGAATGGCTAATTAAATTGTGGTACATCCATGTAATGGATAATTATTGTGCGGTAAGAATTGATGAAGAGGAAGGATTCTGAGAAGCATGGGATGGCACAATTCAAATTAGAAGGAGCCTTAAGAGTCATATAATCCAACTCCTCATTTTACAGATTTTGTGGTACTGAAAATACTCAACAACTTGTCCAAGATCATGCTGTAGTTAATAAGAATGGGATTCAAACCATATCCTCTGAATTCAAAACATCACACTTTCCATTGTATTTCATGAGAAAACTTATATAATGAACTTACAGTGAAATAAGGAGAATCAGGAAGGCAATATATGCTATAACTGACTTCTAAAGTATAAGCAAAAAAAGAAGAAAAATAAAATACTGAGGTTTATGTAATGATTCTGGAACATGATTTCACCAGAGCACTGAGAGAGTATCCTTTCTTTCCTTCTTTGCAGATATCTGATAGGTGTGTTCTATTCTGATATGACTGATGTGTTAGTTTGTCTTTATGAAGACAAACTTTCTCCCCCCCTTTTTCTTTTTCAAATTTTTGTTACAAAGAGTGGTTTATTGGGGAGAGGAAAGGGAAGAGAAAAGGGAAGAATATATGCAGAAATGAAGTGAGATCAATTTTAAAAAGGGAAAGAAAGGGAAAGAAATATTCTTTGGTTATGATCAGCAATTTTGTTTTCAAAACTTATTTTCTACTGGTTTAATGAAAACAAAATTAAAATCAGTGGCTGATTTTTTTATTTTTTATTATTTTTATAATTATAACATTTTTTGACAGTACATATGTATAGGTAATTTTTTTACAACATTATCCCTTGGACTCCTTCTGTTCAGAATTTTCCCCTCCGGAATTCCCTCCACCCCCTCCCCTAGATGGCGGGCATTCCCATACATATTAAATATGTTATCGTATATCCTAGGTACAATATATATGTGCAGAACTGAATTTTGTTGTTGTTGTTGCAAAGGAAGAATTGGATTTGGAAGGTAAAATAATCTGGGGAGAAAAAGAAAAAAAATGCTCACAGTTTACACTCATTTCCCAGTGTTCCTTTTCTGGGTGTAGCTGATTCTGTCCATCATTGATCAATTGGAATTGGATTAGCTCTTCTCTGTGTTGAAGATATCCATCAGTGACTGATTTTAACTTTCTGAAATTATCTTAAGTTTAAACAAGTTGTGAAAGTTAGACAACTTTGAAATACCATCTCACACCCATCAGATGGACAAATATGACAAAAGAGGAAATCGATATATGTTGGAGAAGCTGTGGGAAAACAGGTGTGTTAGTGTTTTGTTGGTGGAGATGTAAATAGATAGTAAGTCAACATTATTAATGTTTACTATTAACACTGTGCTAAATATTAGGGGCACAAAAAGAGGCAAAAGCAGTTCTTGCCCTCAAGAAGTATCCAATCTAGAGGAGGAGGTGATAAGCAAACAAATATTTTTAAATAAGCTATCTAAAGGATAAATAGGAAATAATTAATAGAGGGAATTAGAAGGGGTTGGGAAATCTTCCTGTAGAAGGTGAGATTTTAGCCAACAAAAGGAATCTAAAGAAAACCAGGAAGGTCAGGATATAGACATGAGCAGGGATGGTATTACAGGTACAGGAGACAGCAAAGAAAATGCATGGAACCAGAGATAAGAACAGTCAGGATGGCAGTGGGATCAAAAAGAATGTGGCAGATGTTTAATATATATTGGACTACTTGCCAGCTAGAGGAAGGCTTGGGGGAAGGAGGGGAAAATTGGAACCTAGGGTTTTGCAAGGGCTAATATTGAAGAATTGTCCACACCCATGTTTTGAAAAATAAAAAGCTCTAATAAAAAAAGTATGTGGTAAGGATTAAGTTTTAAGAAGATTGGGAAGGTTGGAGACAATTAGTTTATGAAGGGCCTTGAATGCCAAAGAGAGCATTTTATGTTTCATCTTAGAGGTAATAGGGAGCCACTGGAGTTTATTGAATAGGGTGGAGTGACATGAGTGAATTTCCACTTCAGGAAAATCACTAAATTGGCCTAACCATTCTGGAAGGCAATTGAACAATGCTTCCAAAGTTACAAAACTTCATATACTTTGACCCACTTTGACCATTACTGCATCTATACTCTACAGAAATCAAATAAAGAAGAAAATTATTTATAGGTACAAATATAATGCCAGCAAATTTTTTTGAAGTAGTCAAACTCCTCCTCTCCTCCAGAACTAAAAGTCTGTACTCCCTTTAAGGAACTGTTTAAAAAAATTATAGTATATCAATGTTATAACAGATTATTATCCCCATAAGAAGGTATGGGTAAACTCGATGGTTTGTAAGGAAACTAGGAAACTAGAAACTCGGATGATCTCTATAAACTAGATGCAGAAAAGTAGCAGAAGAATTTATGCAAAGACAACAATGTTATAGGAGAAAAAATAAAATTTGAAAGTCTATAATTAGAATGATTTCCATGAACTGATACAGAACAGAAGTAAAACAATTTATATGACAAGAATTTTTAGGAGAAAAAAAAAAACCTTTGAAATGAAAAACTTTTTACCTGATTGATGCAATGGCAATGAAGTCTATGCAATGAATCTATGAATTCAGAAGAATGAAGATGAAACACTATTCACATATTGCTAGATGTGATGAACTAGAAATGCAGAAAGAGAGGTGCATTTTTAGGGATGGCCAATGTGGGAATTTGTTTGCTGGACAATACATGTTGAATATTTTTTTATTTTTATTGACCAATAAACAGGAAAGAACAAATTATAAATATGTGTAAAAGAAATGGATTCATTTGAAGTAACTTTAGGAACTAAAAAAAGAAAATTATTTTAAAGCTGACAATGAATAATGTTGTCTAAAATATTAAGTTAAATAAAAATTTAAAGATGCAATGTCAAACACATCATCAGATCACTGTTTACAAACTAAATTTGGATTTGTATAAATTCACTGTATAATGAGACTGTTGGAGATGAACAGGAGCTAATGGGATGGGGATGGGGATAGAGAAAGAGACAAAGATAGAGAGGAAAAGAGAGGAAAAAAGAGGGGAGAGGGGGAAATAAAGAAGAAAGGAAAGAGGGAAGAAGGGAAAGAGAAAAAGAGAAAAAATAAAGGGAGAGAGGGAGGAAGGGAAAGAAAAGAGATGGAAAAAGGGAGGGAGGGAGGGAGAGAGACAGAGACAGAGAAAAAGATAAAGTTTTTGAAACAAGGTCAAGAGAATGAGCATATCAAGCTCCATTTGCTACTCTGCATTGCTTCTCACTTGCTGCTCCATTTTAGCTTGCAAATGCATTTAGTAAATGTATCAGGGGATGTGTATCTTTCAAGAATCTTGCTGCTTTTCATCATCTGGTTGCTGTCATGGGTACAGGTATATATTTGCTAAAAGAAAAAAAAGGAATACTTAACATGGTCATTTAGCCATTACAAACCCACTCTTTGGACTTATCTTCTCATTTATATCTCTCCATCTTGTCCACAGAGATATCATGAAAGGTTTTGTAAAATGTCTTCCTAAAATCCTATAAATAACTCTTTAGCATGTTCTTATTTCATCAGCTGAGCAACCTTGTTAAAAAGGGAAATTGGGCTGCTCTAATATTACTTGCTCTTAGTGAAAGCATGCTGGTTTCTAGTAAGTCCCACTTCCCTTTCTCAGGGCTTAGATACCATCTGTTTAATAATCTGGCTTATAATTTTGCCAAGGATTGACGTCAAACTCACTAGTCTTTAGCTTGCAAAAGTCCCTTGCTTCCCCTTCTTGATTAGTGAAACATTTCTCTGTGTCTGGTTATGGTACAGAATATTTGTGTAAAAAGGACCATATTTGATTGTCTAGTCTACACAGTATCTGAACCATGACACTCCATTATTCTGGAACTGATGTCTTACACAATCTTTTAAAAAGATAGGTTCTTATTGATAGCTTTTCTTTTTTCATCACCTACATTTCCTATTATGTTCTACACACCTTTGCTGCCCCCAAATCCCTTACACCCTGACAATTCTATTATATTCCCAGAAATCTCCTGATCTCTCTCACTAAATCACAGGACCTCTGATCTCAGGTGGCAAGATGTATAAGATAGAATTATTCGAAGGACTATCATATAGAATGCAGCCTAGTTTTCTTTCCTAGCTTGATTCCTATCATGTAATCTAATCAGCAGGTAAGGAAGGA